>NW_017307392.1:88656-94932 GCF_000935625.1 Nanorana parkeri | reverse complement strand
CAGAACATACATTTAAAGCAGTATTTCTGAAAATATGAAGAGGTTAGCAACAAATGCTTCCACTGACACCCACTTCTCACTATATCAAAGCAGCATATCTTAACCCAAAATCAAAAATATATTACAACTTACAAGTTCTTAGATGTGGTGGCTGCATTATTTATTTAGGCTTATTTTCCTTCATTTTTACCTGGTGATCTGGCCAGTAACATACTTCCAGTTTTAGGGTGGCTACACTCACTCCTCCACTGGATCTATGGAGGAGTAAAGCAGCGCCTCCATTAAAGCCTTAATCTAGCTAACACTTTTTAAGCAGTTACAGAAACAGTTTTTTTTCCTTTTGCAACAAATATTTAACTCCATTAATCACTGTACCCCTGTCAGTGTTTGATGGTCTGTCTCAACCCTCTAATTTTTTTTTTTTTTTGAAGCCCGTGGAACGTGCGTCTAAACAAACTTCCCCCTGTGAACAAAAAAAGTGAACCGTGAAATCACAGCACACAAAAAACGTGCACAAGGGTGCAAGGTCCTTCCTAAGAAGGGACCCATTTCCCGACCCCCCGGGGCGCAAGGCTCCTGACAGGGGTTGAGATACTATGGTCCACCAACCCGAAGGCCGGTGGACCTTTCCTTTGGGGACCTGCCGAAACAGGTCCCTCACAGTACTTGGCAGGTGGGCTCTCCCGAAGAGAGACCCACCTCCTGGGTGGGAGGAGACAGAGAACCCCATAGGAGGCACAGAATCTCCTCCCAGCGTCAGGAATAGGCCCCGAAGAAACCTGCACCATCAGCATCTGTGGGTCAATGCCAAAAAAAGGCCAATCGTGTCGTGCATATAGTGCTTAAATAATAAAGTGCCAGTGCACCACGCTGACAGGCCCTAGGGGCCGGGTGCAAAAAAATTGCCCCGGACTAGCCATAAGGCCTGTCCAAGAGGCGTTGTGCAGAAAAAATGCAATGTGGTGTGTGACCAAGTGCATCAGTGAGTCAGTGAGGGTAGGACCCTAACCCCTGTGACTTCCTGAGCACCCCTGGGACGCCACCCCCAGGGGGCACAACACCACGGGCTTCTGCCGCCCCCAGCCCTCCAGCCTCGATCAAGTTTCGGATCTGCCCATTATCAGGAGTCTAGAGCACCTTACAGAGGCTCGACACCAAGCGCACCCATTAACGAAGAGTCGTTAACCCGGGGTCCGCAGCCTCCTCCAGTACTCAGACAATTACACAGGCAATTGGCTACCTGTGCATCTTTGACTGATAAGAACAGATACTACACTTGATCTTAGCCAAAAGGCCGAGAAGCGATGTCTCAACCCTCTAATTGCCTCTTTTGCCAGACACCTTGGTCTGTCAAAGGAAGTTTAAAAATAACAGATTTACTGGCAGGCTCAACAGGCAATAAAACCATGTTATAGTTCCTGCTAATGTCTGAAATTGTAATCTTTCCAAGCCTATTGGAGCATTCTTCTCACAGAGGAATGCTTAGGGCTGACCACCAATATATTGTTTACTAGAGCAAATATATTTTTATAGAGGTTGCTGATTAACTTTAAAATCTAGTATTACTGATCTACATTACAACCACTTTTCTGTTTTAAAAATGCTTCCAGCTAATAAATTCAGCTGATGAGTATAGCAATTTCCAATACTTGTCAGCACCATCTAGGGGCGCTAGTGCTGTGCAAATGGCATACCCGGGCAGAACTTTTACAAATTAACCTTTAAGTGCCCGTCCCCTTAGGTAGTACTTTAGTTATAGGCGGAGTCTAGGCACCAAATTATTTTTTGGTAGAAAACATGGCAAAGATATGTGCAAATGAAAAAACGGTTTTTATTTCAATGTTTGCAAAAGGTATGACAGCAAAAGGGTTAATCCAATCCCATTTTCTGGAGCACCTTTTAGGTGTCTGAAAACTCAGACTTTCTAAACAAAATAATACAATTATGGACTTAACAGTATGGACATTTTTTTTTAAAGAAAAGAGACACATCTCAGTATCCGCTCCCTTCCTTGAATGCCATTAGGATTAAACTAAAATCCCAAAAGAATACATTTCAACTAGTGCAATTAAATTAACAGAGACAGACATGTTACATTTGCCACTAAATCACTATGGTGTACTCTTGCACTTTTTGTTATATTTTGTAAAGCCAAGTAAATGGTGATTCATAAATTATATTTATTGCTTTTGGCTTTTGAGTTTTTCTAATTTTTAAATATTGTGAGAGTCTTGCTCTTAGCTGAATACGGAAAAAGGCAGTTCAACAATACAAAAGACAGTAAAAGGGAATATCATTCTAAGTCCTAAGCTTTATTTGTCCTTTTTATTCTACCAAACTCTTCTATCTGTTGCTGTTTGTAGGGAAAGGAAGAATAGAAAAATCATCAGCTTGATGTATAGGATTTGCAATTTATGTTAATATTTTTTAGGGACAGATAGAGCTTTCTTTTGGAGGTATATAATCACCATGGGGGGGGGGGGGGTTATTTTTTACTATATAATGAAAAAAAGTACCATAAATTTTGGGGGGAAAAATATATATTTTCCTCACGTTATGTTAGAAAACATTTATTCTTACCCATATTTTTGGTAAAATATAAAAGACGGGGTCACGTCGGGTAAATAGACACCAAACATGTCAAGCCTTAAAATTGTTGCACGTGCCCGCAATATCGCAAAAAACAACCATACCGAAAATTGGTCATATGCTACGCTTTTACTGCTCATCAGTTTAGTGTTATCAGCGATTAATGGCCCTAAAATTATTGCTCACACATTTGCGGGTATATGTAATATGTGCAGCACAATAGGCGCAATCGTAGTTTTCGCACGTAGGCGCACCCACCGCATGTTTACGTGTGTAGGTGGGGGGAGGGGCATTTTAAAAAAAATTGTGTTTTTACATTTTTTATGCTTCTTTAATTTTTGTATTACTCTTTTTTTTTATTTATTTTTTACACTTAACTTTATTGCTATCACATGGGGGGCTAAGAAGCCAACTATGTGATTGCCAATTTACATGACAGGTCCTCTTTATGGAGACATCAGGGGTCTTTAGAGAAGCTGATGAAGCAGAGATCTGCTTCCCCAGCTTCTGAAGCTGGAGAGTGACAGCAGAATGCGGAAGTGATATAATATACATCACTTCCTGCATTCGGGGACTGGAGAGGAGATCAGAGGGAGATTGTGTACTGAACTCCCTTTGATCTCTTTTCACAGAGCAGCAGAGCCGGGCACAGCGGATCTCGGGAGCGGCAGTGACAGCTGCTGCTAATACAAGCGATTGTTTGTTTAATAACAAAGACGGCAAGCCGGGAAGCTACTCGTTGGCTCTGGCGTACTCTCGTCACAGACGAGAGGACACGTGGATTTTTCTAGCCCACCTAATCAATCATTTCCTGTGTCCACATGGGGATGTGAAGAGGAAAAATAAGAAAAAAACTTAGAGTTTGCTCCAAAAATACTCATGGCTACAAGGTCTCATTAAAAGAGAAAATATATGCTGAGTGACAGATGAGAGCCTGAGCTAAGGCAGCACTCTGAAGATTTAAAAAGAAAGCTTTATAGATGACAGCACTGACAACTGCCCTGGGGATGGCAACCACATTCATCCTGGGTGGACTGCCTTGCAGCTGCAGCCACAGGTAGTGCTTCTCAGACTTTCTCTTCTGTAACTGCTGTATGCTGCTCTCTGAGCACTGGAACTGCTGGGACGTGTGGTTCCATACCTGCTGTATGCTGCTATTTGAATTCTGGGACATTATCCCTATAGCTGGTGGTATTCTGCATTGTGCCGCTGTATAATGTACTATTGCTGGGATTTGTTGTATTCCTCTAACGCTGGTGGTATTCTGCATTGTGCTGTATAATGTACTATACTGCACACCACACTTTTTTGTTGTTGCTTCCAACGCTCCAAGCTTGCTTCCGTGATGGACTACAATCTCAATACAAACTAGTTAGTAGTCCCTCACTGGAGCCTTTTTATATTGTTTTTATGTTTTTAAATCCGATTAATCGAACTTAATAATCAGCTAACTAATCGGTTTTGAAAATAATTGTTAGCTGCAGCCCTATAGACAAGACTGTATTGTGTGGCAGAGCTGTTTGTTAGTTGTTTGCCAGGGGTTCAGCTTTAACAGTTAGATAGGGAGGCTGATTGTTGCAAAAATATATAAATAACAGTAGCTAATCTACTGTGTATGTGTGAACTGTGTTTGATACAATACAATTGTGTAAAAGCTTAAAAGCCACAACCAAAAATTACTATAATAATGGCTATAAATATTTGCTCACTGAAAAAGGGAATGAAAAAGATTCCAAAATGGTCAAATAGCAATGTTTTCTTTCTCACATATGTGAATGGAAATCTTTAGGTACTGCCCAGGCATCAGCTTTTCACATCTTCTTTTTTTGTTCATATACATTTTACATAAAATATATGTTTGTGTAAACTGTATGCATCACAGCTAATAAGCAGGTTATGGCTTTAAAAAAACAAAACATTAGTAGTAAACTGTGATGATGCTTTGATACTGCTGACCTGCTGTTTTGTGCATGGACACTCCTACAGTACAACTAACTAAACAGCAGATTATACCATGTAGGGTTTTTTTAGGTGAGGAGATTCTCCCACTGCACTCATACATACAACTGGAACTAATGAAAACAGCCACAAGGGAGCCATTTTACAACTGGATGCGACTTATCTGTGTTTTCAGAGGGAACAGATGCTGCAAATCAATACTTGAAAGTATGAAATTACATCTAAGTGTTGAATTTAACCACTAAAGAATGGCGGCTTAAAAAAATATTTTTATACCTTCTAACTCTGGTCATTTTTAAGATGTGATTATGACAAACCTACAAACCTGTATTTTAAGCAAACATCCTTGAAGTGACTCTGTCGCTATTTGAAAAAGAATGTAAAAAAGGAAAGAAGATGTCACTGCAAAGAAAACATTTAATGTTACCTGTTTGTGCCACCAAACTCCATTGTGATGGAGAAGAAAGCTTGCTTAAACTGGAAGTATACCCTTTTAATATAAAAAAGTTCCCCAAGGAGCTTTTAGCAATAATGTTCTAGTATGCATAGCATACCTGCTAAACCAACCCCCTCCTGCATAGCGCTCCTCCCTCTTCGGCGCTTCCATCATCAGCTCGGTTCTGCTCTGGGTTTAAATGTTTGGCCACTTGATTGGCTGGACCCCACTGATATAACTCCCGTGCATGTGCACTTGGTTGTAATGATGCTGTCAGTTGCACAGCATCATTAGTTGTTATAGTGTGCATACGACAGCATGCTAAAAACAAAGGGTAGAGTACTTGGAACACAGCGCTAGAGATAAAGTCAACAAAATATGTGTTGCTGGATATTGTACCCGCCCTCTGCTGCTGTCAGTCAGCAGAGCTGCACCTGATGGAGAACTTCAGGTCCACCGCTGCTGACTGACAGCAGCAGTGGGCGGGTGCAATAGCTAGCCTGATATTGGCTATTGCAAATTGCAATAGCCAATAGTAATCTAGATATTAGTTCCTATGAAAAAATATAGTACCGATACCAACAAAGTTCTACAAACAGCAGCATCAGTAACTGTTAATCCCAAACATTGTATTAAAGTAAGTAGCTTGAAATTGTTAATTGATGGTAATGTTTCTTTAACTACCTCCGGGCCGGCCGTAGTAAAAAAACGGCCGGCCAGGAGCTCTCTCGATCTGAGCGGGCGTCTCTAGACGTCCGCTCAGACACGCCCCCATGCGCTAAAGTAAGTTTTTCAATACTCTCGCTAGCAGGCCTAACCATCTTCCTGTGTTTGCTGTAGGACTCGCTGTTACTGGTGCCAGTGAATGCAAGAAATTGCAGCATTTGCTTTTTCAGATTTCTCCCAAACCTGGGGGAAAACCTGGACCCCACACTGCTACCACAGCAGGTAGTAGAAAGTGCAGAAAAAAAGCAATGCAGATGAGAAACAGTACAGAGCAGAGTATGTTGCCATGTAAAGCAGATCAAAAGTATATTGCGGCACCATGGGAAAAAGGTCAGTGATAGAAGTGAGGAGGCATACGACAAAAGAGAGCTCTTTCCATGTAAATTATGATTTGTACTGGCTACAGAAAATACTGCTGCGGATGTTTTGGGCTAAATGATGTTATTGATAGTTTTTGATCATTGTCATTCAATATTTTTTTTCATCAGTGACAGTGGCAAAGTCCTAGTGGTAAAGAGTTTATGTGGTTTTCAGTTTCATACTATAAAAGTTAGGGGCAACCGTTT
>NW_017307392.1:76903-88602 GCF_000935625.1 Nanorana parkeri | reverse complement strand
AAGTGTGGATAAAAAGACTTCAGGATAAAAAGACTTCAGGTCTATTCATAATATTGCATAACCATTTTTTTTATTGAATACTTTCAGAATTAGTTCAATATTTAGCTGTTTAATTTTCTTAAACTTTTATATTTCAGGTACTTGATGAATGTAACATTTGAGGGTCGGAACCTTTCATTTAGTGAAGATGGATACCAGATGCATCCTAAACTGGTCGTTATTTTACTCAACCAGGAAAGGAAGTGGGAAAAGGTAGGTCCTGTATTTTAGTTTAAAACTTTTCTTCTGTTTTATGCCAAGCAAATGTTCATGAAAGTCCATCCTGTGGTAGACTTTATTATATTTTGGGTGTATGGGAGAGGCTGTTCTAGTTAATGCAGATGGCAACTAGTTAAAATAATAGCACTATATTTCATTATCCCTCTAACAGTTGCATTATCTATTATATAAACATTATTTATTATAGGTAAAGTACAAATAATGGCTCCTAACACTCCAAATCAAGTTACTATTAGATACACAAGCCTCATAAAGTGAGCAAAATCTTTCTTTACCTTCCCTAACTAAGACTCACCTTACTACATTCAGGGGTGTGGAAATTTTGGAAAAAACTACTTGTCCAAGGACTAAAGCGGGGGCCGAATCTACTTGTCCCTCTTGACAAACTACTTGTCCTGATACGAAAAAATAATGTTAACCAAAACCGTATTTAGCAGTGCTTGGAAGCGCTTCTCATTGGTCAATGCCGTCAGGTGGCCGCGTTGACCAACGAGTGCTTGCAATTTGCGAGCGAAATTCAGAATACAAGGAACAGGTACAGATAGTACACCCGTACTGGTGGACGTGAAGGACCGTTCGCCAAAAGGTAAGTGTAGCTGGAGGGAGATTTGTGCGGGTAATTCCATTTTCCCAAATAACTTGGTAAAGTGAATTTACCCTCCAGGGTTGGTGCAGACTTGGGGATTCCCGGGACGTGTGATCGTGTGCGGTGGCATACAGCGGTTGCATCTGCTTGTATGGGGTTACATCTGTGTGGCAATCGCTGAAAAAAAGGTACATGTACCTATTTTCACGACATGCACCACGCAGTGTTTTCAACCGTGATCCCAGGATCGCCCGGGCGTTATTGCAGCAGGAAAACGCGCAATGTGCCTGGCACGACTGGGGTGCCATTAGAAAATAATGGCACTGCCAGCGAAACCGGCGGTGATGTGTGATTCCGTGACCACCCAGCCATCCGCTCGGTTTCGTGCACGATGACCGGGCACTCACAAATCGCACACCACCGATCGCGCTGGCAGTACCATCATTTTCTAATGACACCCCAGTCGTGCCAGGCACATTGCGGTGTTTTCCGAGTGGTAGCACATGATCGCAGTTAAAAACACTGCGCGTTTATTCACATGCAGATGGGGGCAGCGGGGCTGGTTTTCATTTTTTCAATTTTTATTTACTTTGTAAATTTCACTTTTTTCCTAGTGTCCTAGGAGGATGGAGGTTTTTTTTCTCATCTACATGCTGCTGAGCTGGGATTTGTGTTTCCTCCACAATAGCTTTGGAGGCCTTACCCAGACCCCAATTGACTGCAAATTGCAGGCATGCTTAGAATGGGACTTTCAGGTATTGGGCCTTGCTTTCTAGACCATTGTGTACTATGTTAGTTTGCTGCAGAGTGCTTTCAGGTTCAGAGCCAAGACACAGCCTGTGTTGTGTCCCAGTCTCTGAATACTTTTTAATCCGTACGCCACGTGGGCTGAGCAGTGGGAGCTACTATGTTTTTGAACCACTGAGCACAATCATTACCCCCCTATTCTGTTTGCATTTCATCACTAGCTGCAAGGTCATGCCTGCACACTCCATGCTTTTTAAGCTTAAGGTAACATCTTCTCGCCATTGCTCATATTTGCAAGAGACACCCTGTTTCACTTTGGTTAGTCTTTGCTGCTGCCTAAATTGCCATGGTCACCATTGACTATGTAAACCTCCAGCTTTTACAGTATTGACCTAGTGTTCTGTTAAGCAGTGCAAAAAGTTGCACCTAAGTGCAATGCAAGGAGTCACAAAGTGGTTAATTGACAAGAAAGTAAATAGGATGTTTGTGCTTACTGTAAAAACGGTTTCTTAAGTTTCATTAAGGGACACAGGTCCCACCTCTTTGTGTTTGTGACCTACTCCAGATATTGCTGTTCTACAAAACTGAAGCATGCTGGGATTTTGGGAGGATATACCTGGCTGGCCACTGTTTTTTTTGTTGCCAGTGTCCAAATCCCCTGCAAGTGGCACACCATCACATTCCATGTTTCCCACCCATAGACAATTGCTGCCTTGATATGCAAGCACAAAGCCACCATTTTGAAACCTGATGCATACAATTTAGCTTTGCAGTCTTTCCCTACTGCAGATTCATATCAGTCAAAACAAACGGATGCTTCAATCAAAGGGCTCGCACTAGCAGGGTTGGTTGCCAAGAATCCTGATAGATAGCAATATAAAGTACTGTAGCTTGTACTGTGCTGCTTTCTTGAGAAGCTGATACAGGTTTCCTCTGGGATAAACTTGGCATTCCATATGTACAGATAAGACAGCATTCTTTGAGCCCTGTTGAGTTTTTCCAGTTTGAAAGGAAGCTGTCATTACAGAAATATGGGAACTGCCATTGCTGACTTGTTTTTGAAAGCGTAGGCTCTAGAGGCTGCTGTTATCCTTCTTTCATTACTTGGTGAATCACTGATGTGGAATAATCATGTGTATATCAGATGCCTGATATGCACATACTTGTTCCAGGTCAGTGACTTGGTAAGTAGTAAAGAAGCCCTAGAATTTGCACCTTCAAAAATAACCCAATGTACATTAAGAAAAGAAGTATGGGGATACTTCTATTTTGGCAGATAACCTATAAATGCACACTGTTTTGCCTTACCAATGTACCCAACATGTTCCAGCAAACCATTCAGTATTTATCTATAGGTCAACCCTTTTTTGTGTCCCCCATTATTGTTTTGCACCCTATCTGTCTTAATGGCTTCTGTGAGTTGAACATAAAGTAATGAGAAACCCAACATTTTGCCTTTGTTATTGGAACATGAGGTGGGGCAATCTTCCAGTAGGTACACCTGTTCTGGTGGCAACAGTCTAAGAGGGATTTTTCTTTCTCTTTTGAGATTTTCACTAGGACAGGATGTGTGGGGAAACCTGGCGGCACAAACCCACAGTTTTTGGTCGATTTTATTTTAAAGAACAAGTGTACTTTCTCCCAAATCCTGTTAAATCTACTCACAAGCATTCAACTTTAACTTCACAATCATATTTGATGAACATTTTCATTACAACCATTTTGCTAACACTGACCAGCTTCAGCTGCAGCCTCCATCAATCCTTGTCTCCGACAGCATGCTGTGGGAAGATGGAGCTTGTTCTAGTAGGATTTTTTTTCCTGGTGCACCTCTTTGCTCGCTGTCACATAATACAATGTCCGTTGTTCTTTTCCAAACCAGTCCTGAGATATCTGCATGTAATGTAGTGGTTGTTAGGGCTGAAAGCAGCTTCCCTCACTCTCCTTTGCAGATGAGTCTGAGTATCTGAGCTGCCAGGCAGGCTGCTGATACGGGGGTACAGGGAGTACTCCTGTATTGGGCCCATGACCCCATTGGGTCAGCAGCAGGAGTTGTGTGCACACCTCTGTCTACAACTCCATGTGAGAAGCAAGGCTGCCAGGACATTGGCACCACCCTGGCTAGTGGTACCAGCCAGTGGGTGGGACTTTGTGGGGCAGCGGGTGTGGCTCTCCTATTCTCCAGCAAAGTTCTTTTCAACCTCCGGGCGAACTCTGTTGGTAAATTGATCTTTCTATAAAGAATCTACATTAGTGACAGCTTTTGGTTGGGCATTTTTCTCTCATAGCAAATAGGCTCCAATGTTCCATACAGCAAATTAGAGTTCTGAATTTGTCCCATAAAAGTGTCAGTTAGCATGGGTGGAGGAATATCCACTGCTAGCTGCCTAAATACACACCGGTGACAGCATCTGATAGGATGCAGTCGCTGTTCAGCCGAAAATTTTCCACCCGGCTAAGTCGATCTTTAAATGGGCTTTTGTTTAGTGAGGTGCTGCTTACAGAGGCACCCTTGGATTTCTGCCAAACTTAAGCCACCTATGGCCAGGTGGCCATAGGTGGCTTAAGAGAAACTGCTGGTTTCTACATGTTACTGCACTCTCACTGCTCTTTGCCTTATGCATACAAGTGATATTTGTGTAAAATTCACAATGCGAGAATTTACAAAAGCTGAAAATCTTTACCAAGCCATTGACAAACAACATTCTAAATATATAGTGTAATCCTAGTTTTGATTGCCTCTATAATAGCCAAAATGCTTCAGATTGTTAAAAACAATGGATTACGAGGTAGTAATCATAGGAAATGTTAATTGTTTTTTTTTTTCTTACTGGTTCTATTAAAGTCACATGTAGCAGGTTTGTACCAGAGCCATATGTTAAAAGCAAAACATTTGTCAGCTATAAAATTGTCATTTGACCCTAGCATCAAAAGTGTAGAAAATATTTTTTCCACAATGGTTTTACCTAAACAAAAAATCTTGTTCAGCACGGTTGCTGTTTTGCTTCATGCCCCACCTCAATCAGGTTTTGCTCAAGAAAAGTCTTTTTCAACGTTTTGATTTCCCAGTTCATATTTCTTCAACAAGCATGACCCAAATATTCCTGCATCTGTTTATTGCGTCTCTTTATACTGCCCATCATAAGCAAGCTCTCCTGTTATCAGCCCAGGCTCAGAAAGTACAAACAAGTGAGAGAGAGAGAGTGATTAAAGAGGACAGCAGGAAGGGAGATGAGGAAGGAATAAAACGGAGAACATTGATGTTGAAATTACTTTACAGTTTTAATCATCAGTAATGAAAGAACTAAACCTAAGTTGTCCCATGATGCTCTTTTTCCAGGGCACATGGTATGAAGCCGTGGCAGGAGAGCTATAAAGCTATGATATCAGCATAGTCGTCATTGAAAGTAAATGAGCAGGGTGCTGATATTGACATCTACAAAGTAGAACTCCTGTAGGTTATGTCATCCAACATGCTAATTCAGGTTCCATGTCAGGAACTGGAACACCATCGGATCTGCTTTTCACATGTTTTTGCACAGTTTTACAGCCTGTCTCCCTAATGCCTGTTGGTAAAATTACAGTGGACCTAACTTTACAGTTTGGATTCACTTTAAAGCAGTGGTTCTCAACCCGTGTAACCTCGGGACCCACATGTTTCCTTGGTCATTAAGGCGTGACCCAAAAATGATTTCATTTCTGAAACATTTAAATTTGTGCTTTCAGGACACTTTTGCTTTTCTGCTGCCCTCTACTAAGTGACCATTCATAATATTCTGTTGCCTCGTGTGTTGCATATGTTGGTATCATTCATTTTAGATGGCATTCCAAATGCATCTTGCATGACAAACATGCACTGCAGTGCTGCGCAAAGCTGGGCAAGGCACTAATGTGTTGTGGGAAATGCTGTTTGCACAATTTTTGGTCTGTTGTGGTGCTTTAGGGAGCCTATTCAAATGAGTGGAGTGCCCTTACACAACATGGGTTAACACAACGCATTCTATCGCATGTGCATTTAATGTACTTCAGTGGCCCAGGCGGGTGTAAATGGGCAAGAACCTATGGATTCCTATGGCAGGAATCCCCAGTGTCTCATTCAGATGTGACCAATGTACCCATTGAAGTAACAGCGACCACATCTGTAAGCGGCTTGGGATAGAGGACTGTTGTTGGATGCAGACATTCATCTATTCCGAATTGCATGTAATCGTACCATGTGCAATTACATGCAGAATGCCACTTACAGATTTGTGTCCCCATTCAGCAGCCGCATCTGAATGGGGACACCTGGCATTCCTGCCACATGAATCCATAGGTTTTTGCTGCAGAAATGCCAGACCGCACCATGTGAACGGAGCCTTATACTTGCCATTTCCCTACAAGATCTTTGCTCTGTGGCCTACATGTCCTTTCTCCGGAACTCTTCGAGACTTGAAAAAGCTTTACCTGTACATTCACACACATATGCAGTTGGTACATTGCAGGATTTTAAAGAGTTTGGGAGAAGGGATATCCATTGAGAAAATCTCACAAGAGACGCTGCAGGTAAATGGGGAAGTGGAACAATCAAGGGTAAGTGCATTAAAATACTGCTGGTACCTTAGAAACATTTTAGGCCAGGTTCACTTAAATTGTTAGGAAGACGTAAAGTGCTGTGGATTGCTTTTAAATTAGAGGCCTGGCTGCATACATTTTTATTCACATATGTTTTTTGTATTAAATGCTAGACATGTGCACGTGCAAAAAAATTGTTTCAGATTTTTCGAGATACAGGTCTGAAAGTCGGTTAGTTTAGGTATTCGGATTCGTCCGAATCTGAATCTTTAGTTAATTTCGGGTGAGGTACATGATAATTACGAATGAACGTTTGTTGCATTAAAGTGACATTACCGGTAAATGTTTCTTTTTTTAAACTTTTGACAGTCCACAAAAACAATAATAAAAAGAAAAAAACAGCGTGCGGTCCCAAACACCAACATTTTTTTTAAAAAAGCTAGCAGCCTGGCAGAGCAGGAAGGGGGGGCGCGCTATCGTGCACCCCCTCCTCCACCATACCAGGCCACATGCCCCCTGGCAAAGCACCTTGTCCCCATGTCAATGAGGACAAGGGTCTCTTCCCCACAACCCTCATCTGGAGGTTGTGGAGGTTGGTGTGCAGGGGGGCTTATAGGAATCTGGGTGCCCCCAGGCAAAGCACCCTCCCCATGTTCAGGGTACGTGACCTTGTATGGCGTACAACCGCCCCTCCTTTTTTTTGCTCTACCAGGCTTCTGCTCGGATCAAGGGTCTGGTAGAGGATTTCAGGGGGACTCCAACGCCAAAAAACCTAAATTGTGGGGTCCCCCCTCAAATTTCTATCAGACCTAAAGGGTCTTACAATGATTTTTTTTTTCACGTTTAACTTTAAATGACATTCTTAAAAATTTGTTATCGGACAATTCAGATTTATTTATTTCATTCGGAAGTACAGATGCATCCGAATGTCCGAATATGCCGATATTCGTCCGAATTTCAATTTGGAACAAAATGAAATGCACATGTCTATTAAATGCTCCATATTGTCTGTGAGGGCCACATAAGTGCCTAGAGTGCCTGCTCCCAGGTTACAGTCAGAGAACTTGTGTGCATATTTTTCATATGTATCTTGGTGGCTTACCAGATGCGTACACAACTTATAGAGCACTGCACATAGATCATCAAACAGATCATCATCTGCAGATAGTGCCTGTTTCAGTGGGAAAAGGGTCCCTGAACAGGTGTAAAACTGATTGGGGTCAGGTAGGTATTGCCCACCATAGAGTGTTCTCTAGTCAATCTTTGTGCCTATGTGGTGACTGAAACTAAACATCTGGGGAGCGCATGTCCAGGTCTGTCTGGCCTACACAGACAGGCTACCAAGCAATGCTGATGTTTGTGAGAGGTTGAGAATGGGGCAGCTCTGTCCTAAAGAGGAATAGACTGCTGTGCTGCAAAATAGCAAAACATGTGTGTTCATTGTTATGCTAAACAATCCTTGGGTAAACAAAACACTGTGTTATTTGAATAAAATGCATTTACCTGAGTGGACTCAGCCTTGGAAAGCTCTCCCTTTGAAGCCAATTATTACAAAAAAAAATGTCACAAACCTAAAAAACTGCATAAAGTGGATGAAATTGCGTAAGCAGAGAAAACCTTCAGTGGAAATCTATCAAAAAGATCAGTAAATCCACAGATATAGGTTCTTACGATGTATGTATATCCAACAATTCTTTTAGTTTTGGATAGTGTACAGAAGGAATAATGACTCTTTTATTTAAGTTTTCATTGCAGCCTGTGTCCCTGCTAGGTATATTGACACCCTTTATTTGTCCTTTCCAACAAGCAGAAAGTGATGGGAAATCCAAAATGTTACATTTGTCAGCAGAACAAGAAGTGCGGAGAAATATTCAAATCTTTATTCAAAACAAAGATAAAAACACTTCTTCTATCTGGGCCAGATCTGGAACATCTTTACTGCAAATTAGCAGCGATTTGAATTTTTTTTTTCTTTAGCTTAAAATGGTCTTACAGGTACGTTCCATGTGTTTTTGATGTGGTTTTGATGCGTTCCAGTGCATTCCAGACCAGACAAAATAGGACAAGCAGTATTTTTCTGGTCTGGAACGCACTGCGCTGGTGGGAACAGAGGCCAGAAATAGCATAGGGATACATTGGGGTGCATTTTGGGTCCGGAAACAGTCTGGTCTGGAGCTGATGTGGTGTGAATGGGCCCTCAGTCATCACAAACACAATTTATTTTATACTTGGCCATATGTATGGTGCATCCTTCAATATACTGTATATAACTCTAATACCAATTAAAAGAAGGAAAATAAGTACTGATGCTCTCTTGAGGCTTTAGAAAAGGTTACAACTTCACAATTCACCACATAGCAACCCATCACCCAAAACATGTGAGAAATCTGTCTCATAAAATACAGTATACCCACGCACAGACCTATCAGAGAAAGATAAAGAAGTAATGATGCACTTTTGAGATTTTTTTATTATAACAAAACACGATCCTTTAGAAAAAGTGACAACATCACAATTCACCATATAATAACCCATCACCTATTAAAATGTGACAAGTGTGTTGTATAAAATACTGTATCAGAGTACCCCCACACTCAGAACATGCATATTATTGCATAAACCATAAGCTCATCAAAGCCTATCCAAGTCACACACACAGTGTGTATATACCGTATTTTTCGCTCCATAAGACGCACTTTTTTCCCCCCAAAAGGAGGGGGAAAATGTGCCTGCGTCTTATGGAGCGAATCCCGACGCCCGAGACATGCAGTCTGTGCCCCGGGCGAGTAGTAGGAGCCACTGCTCGTTTAATATGAGTGATCTAATGAGATCACTCGTATTAAAGCCGAGCAGCGGCGGCAGAGATCGAGTTCAGCAATAGGAGCCACTGCTCGTTTAATACGAGTGATCTAATGAGATCACTCGTATTAAAACCGAGCAGCGGCGACGATCGAGATCACCATAGAGCAGATGAAGAACGGGCGTTCTTCGTCTGCTCTGTGTGATCACTGAGACCGTGGCGCTGTAATCACAGCGCCACCTGTCTCAGCGGTCACTAACTGCAGCTTCTGTCACAGCTTCTGTCATAGAAGCTGTGACAGAAGCTACAGTCTGTCGAGTGCTCCATAAGGTGCGCCGGACCTCCCTGCGTCCTATGGTCCGGTGCGTCTTATGGACCGCAAAATACGGTATATATACACTGAGTGGCCAAATTATTATGACCACCCCATCAGTACTTCGTTGGGCCACCTTTTGCCTTCAATACTGCGGCGATTCTTCATGGCATTGACTCCACAAGATGTTGAAAGGTGATGCGAGGAATCAGACACCATGCCTGATGAATAGCACTGTCCAGTTCTGTGAGATTTGATGGTTGTGGAACCAGCTGCCTGATGGCTCTTTCAACTTCGTCCCACAAATGCTCAATTGGATTGAGATCTGGTGATTGTGGGGGCCACCTCTCTGTCATGTTCTTGAAACCACTGCTGCACAATACGAGCACCGTAGCATGGCGCATTGTCTTGTTGGAAGAAGCCATCTCCATTGGGATACGCCATCAACATGATAGGATGAACTTGATCAGCAACGATACTTTGGTATGTTGTGCTATTCAAACTTTGTTCCACACCAATTGAAGGGTCCAAATCATGCCAGGAAAACATGCCCCAAACCATAACACTGCTTACATTTGCTGCCCCCATCAGAATGCCTCCTTACATTCATTGTAGGGGGCACTCGGATGGGGACAGCCAATGTAAGGGGGCACTCGGATGGGGACAGCCAATGTAAGGGGGCACTCGGATGGGGACAGCCAATGTAATTGGGCACTCGTATGGGGACAGCCAATGTAAGTGGACACTCGGCTGGGGACAGCCCATGTAAGGCAGCACTCCGGCGGTTTACATTCATTGTAGGGGGCACTCGGATGGGGACAGCCAATGTAAGGGGGCACTCGGATGGGGACAGCCAATGTAAGGGGGCACTCGGATGGGGACAGCCAATGTAATTGGGCACTCGTATGGGGACAGCCAATGTAAGTGGACACTCGGATGGGGACAGCCAATGTAAGGGGGCACTCCGGTGGGGACAACCAATGTAAGGGGGCATTCTAGTGGGGATAGCCAATCAGAGGCATAGCAAGGTCATGAGGTGCCTGGGGCCACTGCCACTGAGCCACTATGGAGGGCCGCCAAACAGCAATACTTTATACAGCAATGCAGAATACCACCAGCTATAGAGGACTACAAATCCCAACAATACACTATATAGCAATGCAGAATAATATGAAGCTGCATACTCTGTGCTGCTCCGGGGTGGTGGCCTGATGTCTCCAGGGTCTCAGGAGGGCTGTGCTGGGCCTCGAGATGGCTGTGTGGAGTCTCAGGAGGGCTGTGTGGAGTTTTAGAAATGCTATACGGGGTCTCAGGTGGGTTGTGCATAGTCTCAGGATAGCTGTGCAGAGTCTCAGGTGGGCTGTGTGGGGTCGCAGGTGGGCTGTGGGGAGCCTCAGGTGGGCTGTGCAGAGTCTCAGCCGGACAAGCGGGCTGTATACAAGTGATTTCAGAGGCTGTGTAGCCGCTAAATTCATTTGTACAAAACGGCCTATTTCATTAGGGTATGCACACAAAAGTACAAACACGTATGTGTATGTATGTATATATATATATGTTGGAAGGCTAACTGGTTAGCCTGTATTTGTGGGAGGAGTCTGCTCCCTCGCCACACCTTATAAACCCGCAGGTAGGCTCACCTGGGCACAGCAGTCTTCAGCATTCTGTGGAGGTTCCCGTACGGACGATCGTCACTTCAGGGTTTTGGTCACTTGCGCCTCTGTCGTCACGAGCCAGGCAACGCCGGCGGATGTTTTCATTGCCGCCAGTGGGATCTATACACTACCCCACCGCAAACGAGCATTTCTCCTTAACGGTGCGCATTTCGGGGGCTTTGTCTGTGAAGGGGGGGCGGCTCTCGTAGGGCACGGTACCCTCCTGACAGCTACTGGGGGCAGGACGCGGGGATTAGTGTGCTCCCATTAACGGTTCAAACCTTCCAGCAGGTGGCGCTAGCCCCACATTTAGGTACATAGTACTGGCACTAGGTGCATTTTTCACACACTCTGCGCCTGCACTCTCACACCATGGTGGGTAGCGACGCACAGCTTTTATAGTGGGTTAACAGGCTCGTGGGTCTGTAGTGGCCACATTGACAAATAGAGAGGGTATATAAAAGGGAAAAAAAGGAAATATATTTGCTTTATAATTTGAGTAACATACGGAAGGAACCATTCGGCAGGTGATCGCAGGTTACACGTGCACCGCTCCACTCGGCCTGTTAGAGGCAATCTAGGGTGTCCTTTCAGCCCACCGCATACAATCACTACGTTTTGGCAGGGTAACTTAAGGGTGGTTACTGTTAGCAACGTTGCATATGTTCACATGCATAGCATTTACAGAGGCACTGAGGATAACAGTAGACATTTGGAGTAGCTCCTCAGGCTCAGTCATACGTTACACGTTTATCTTTTATTTATAAG
>NW_017307392.1:64821-76871 GCF_000935625.1 Nanorana parkeri | reverse complement strand
TCACATACACAGCTTTTTAGATATTTTTCTGCCCGGGGGTGGGCGGAGTCACTGGGACTCCTCTCATTGCAGTCTCGCGGTTTCCTCATCTGCACACGCCAAGCACGCACACCTATCTCCCTTGGTTTTGCTTTTGCAGCGGGGGTTGGGCAGGTACATTATTCCTCTGGTGTTCATGTTTTACAGCACGTCGATTCAGTCATGTCGAACGTTTCAGAGAGTGAGGACTTCGCTTCTCTCCCGGCATCTCCAGGGGCTCAGAACATGATTATCTCCGAGATTATCTCGGAGCTTCAGAAGAGGGGTGTGATGGACTGAACCGTCACTGGGGCTGCTGGAGGAGCCTGAGGGCTAGCCTCCTTCCTACGGACTATGGACCAGAACTATGGAGACTCCCCTCAGACCTCTTGGGGTTACATGGAACAATTCTACTAGGATACATGTGGAGTGGATATACTGCATGTCTCCCCCATCATTACAGACACATATCACTGTGTTCATTATAGGCAGCAGGCTGGCTGGAGTGACCATTGTTTGCAATGAGGGGATTAAGCTCCTCTCTAATTAAGGACATTCATCTCAAAGAGTGTCTGGGCTTAAAAGACTTCTAATGCGGCACCTAGCTGTCTGGGGGAGGGGACACGCTGAACTCTAATCTGATCCTGTCAGGTATAAACTCTTGTGTGCTTCCTTCAATAAAGCAGATCTTAGTTTCCACCTCAACATTGGTGTTGTCTAATGCTTGAGTGGTTAGCGTTCTGTCCTAATATATTGGTTCTGTCCAATAATTAGGCAGGTTTGGGCTGAGGACACTGGGATTCGGGTTCCAGCGGAGAGGAAGTTGTTTTCTGACGGAGGTACCCAGTCGGGGTACCAGGTGGTCCGTCACAAGGGGCATCCCCTTCTCGGCCACGGCAAGAAAGGCGGATCTTTTTAGATTATTGTTTCCCCAGACTGATGCTAGTGCAAGCACTAGCCAGGTCTCGCTGCAGACGGTGGTCACGTCGTTGACGCATATACATGCCACTCTCCACACGATCACTATCTCGATACACGACCTGCAGCATAGGACTGATGATCTGGAGAGACAGGCTGCCGCAGTACCGGTGGCTGTACCTCAAGTGTTGCCCGGTACCTCTGCGGTATTACCAGGAGAGGACGTCACCTTGGTCCCCAGTGCTCCAGGTATAGCAGCCTCCCCTCCTAACGTCACCCCTGCGCACTTTGTTCCTAGCAGTCTGAAGAAAGACATTTTAGAGGGCAAAGACATTAATTTAGCCTCACTGCTCATAGCTGCTCACGACGTTACAGACAACAAGTCATTCGCTTGTGGTGAGGTGTCTTTTGTTCTGAGTAAACCTCTCATGCATTTAACTTATAATTTAGTGTTTCCACTGACTTCTCATACTGCTATGCATTTTACGGAATTGGTGATTCAGGAGCAACTCAGGTGTGTAAATGAATTACTATAGGCAGGGTGAGGCCCTTCCCAGTGTCCCAAAGGGAACTGAAACTTTCTAAAGGTGGCCATACACTGTACAACCATCACAAGACCTTAGTCTTGCGATGGTTGTAAAGAGATTAAAAAAATGTACGATCTGCCCATCTTGGACAGGCAGATCGTACTCTCGATCATCGCAAGCCCGCCCTCACGGGCGGGCTTCCGATGACCGCAATGCTGAACGGGCAGTGTGCGCGTGCGCACACCGGCCCGTTCGGCATTTGCCTCCCGAGCACCGTTCAAACCAGACGAAAATCGTACGATTTTCGGCTGGTTTTCTAGCGTTTTCCTTAGACAAAAGACGTGCCACCGTACAGTAGAAACAGTCGCACGTCTTCGTTCACACTGCTCGATTCTCGTACGATCGCGGGATTTCCCGCGATTCTCGTACGAGAATCGAGCAGTGTATGGGCACCTTTATTCTCAGGTGTTTTGATATCTTCAAATGAAGCATTGTTTGATGAATGCTGTTAGAGGACTCTCTACTTCTGACCCCATTCCGCAAATGAGGTCAGACAGACCCCCATTGACTGGGGTTAATGTCCTTATGCTATACCCTCCTCTGTGCCCCCTCTACACACCAATCTCCTGAATGTACTCACCAATGGGCAGTAGACCTTGTTGAAGATGACTGGCCACATATATGAAACACTGCTTGTGGAACATATTGGCTGTATTAGGTTCTAAGGTAGTGGTACATGGTGCCTGTTAGAATTGCCCCCTCTATGTCTGGTTATTTGCCCTTGTGCTTTCAGGGTTGTGGACAGATGGGCACATTTTTTGACATTTCGTGAATGTCTTGTGCTGCAGCAATTTGGAACAAATTTTTTCACATGTTACCTGGCTATTAACTGACTCCACAGGCCATAAATGCTCTCCTCAATGTCAAGGTGGCCATACACTTTACAACCATCGCAAGACCTTAGTCTTGCGATGGTTGTAAAGTAATTTAAAAAACGTACGATCTGCCCATCTTGAACATGCAGATCGTACTTGCGATCATCGCAAGCCCGCCCCCCTGAGGGGCGGGCTTCTGATGACCGCAATGCTGAACGGGCAGTGTGCGCGTGCGCACACCGCCCCGTTCGGCATTTGTCTCACGAGCATCATTCAAACCAGCCGAAAATCGTAAGATTTTTGGCTGGTTTTCTAGCATGCTCCTTAGACAAAAGACGTGCAACTGTACAGTAGAAACGGTCGCATGTCTTCATTCACACTGCACGATTCTCGTACGATCGTGGGATTTCCCGCACTTCTCGTACGAGAATCGTGCAGTGTATGGGCACCTTCAGGCTGCTACATCTCCTTGAAGTACAACTTAAGCTAATGATTAAAGTACTCACAGCTGAAAACTATAGGTAAAGCATAGAAATCGACTACCCTTTCTATTGCTGAACCTACTGTAGGTCAAGAGTCACACAAACTATGCTTCATGAGAAAATTGTTTTCAGATAAGATGGATACATATTTTGCAGTTTGGTACCCGTGGACTATGCATTTCCTTCCCCCTGGTTTTTATTCAGACCTCCTGTGCCTTTAGGCGCTATCATGACACTCACTATCCTTCTCCCCCGACCCATCTTTCCTTCGTTTTCTCCCGCCCAAAACTTGTGAAATCCCCTCCCCAAATCCTCCCCTCCCTTCCTAGCCCTTCGCTCCCTTCAATGTTGTGGATATCATGATAGTGGACTTATCAAACGCACTGCTTGTTTGTATGTTAACTAGAACATGGTGAATGTTTGATGTTCGCTACTTTTCATGGCAGTTTTTGCGCTAGTACTTTGGCTATGCCATTGTACACATGATGTAAAACTGATATTGATGTTTATGTCCTCTTAAGTTTCAAAAGCAAAATAAAAATTATTGAACCCTAAATATTTAAATTCTCTTTCAAGCAAAACTCCTTCTAATTATCCCAACTCCAGTTTTCAGTCCAACTCCTCCACCATCCCTGAAAATGGATTGCAAGTCAATTTTTTTATTATTTGTTGAGTCCATAAATAACCTTATAGGCTCTTGTCTATATTGCTTTATTGATTTAAGCTTGGCCCCACTCCATCCTACTTTCTGAGCATCCCTTTTTGCATGTAAGGTTGCCTGTAGCTTTAAAGTTTTAATAGGAAATTTGTATTTCACTAAAGCTGCATAAATATCTGGATCTGCTTATTTTGGCATGTAGTTTTAATTGAAGGATTGATTTTGCAAATTTTTTTCATCAAATGCTCACTCCAGGTTTGTGCCAGGTTTTTCTTAATTGTGATCATTGTGTACTGCAAATTTACCTTTTTTGCTTGGTTTTATTCTTGCTATAAAACTTAAAAATATAATGGAAGCCATAGCAATAGCATCCTAGTGCTCCAAAGGCAGAATATTCTCCTGCTGTGGTGTTCAAATGCCTCAAGAACCCAAATGTGCCTGTAGTGTTCCCATGTTTGTGTGGCTTTTTCCAGTTTAATCTTTCATCTGTAGGTGTGGTATAGGTTCAGTTGAAATTTTTCTTGATTGTTCCAGTGTCATTTCTTCTTTATTATTCATACTTTTATGAACTACATTTCTGAAGCCATGCATAGAACATTGGTATCTGAATGTAAGGGCTTCTACCAAAACAGAGTAAAAATAAAATAAAAATCCAGACATACTTTCCCATTCCTGGATTTGACCTCAATTGAAATTTCTTAGTGACAGGTTGAATTCTAATAAGGTTTTTTAATAAGGCATACATACCTATTAATTGCCCACATGCTTTTTCCGGTTGTATTCGACTGGAACTCTTGACCGTTTTGCTTGTAACCAATGTTCCTCAAGTTTGTCATCTTATTTTACATATATGAATGCTTTCATTGTCTCTTATATTACCTACCTCCTTCTTCTCGTCAATGTTATTTTTTAATTGACTGTGATATTTGTGTTGCCCCGTGACACCTTGTTGGCATAAATAGATAATTTATTGAAAAATATATAGAAGAAAATTAATTGTCAGGTAAGGTAAATAGGAATAGGAACAGTATGTAGTCTTTTATACAGCTTGGAGCCATAAGCTGCTTTGTATACAGGAAGTTCAAATGTTGCTTCCATTCGCGAACTCTGCATCGGGTGATGAACACGACAGCGGCCCCCCGCTCTGACACATGTTGTTGTGGCTTCCTCTAGTCGAGATTGCGGTCGCAGACAGACCTGTGCACACTTGCTGTGAAGCTTTTTTGTGTGCTTTTTAGCACATACAGTACTGTACAGTATTATTCACTCCAGCATGGCTCCAAAGAAAGTGTAGAGCGGTAATGAAGGTGACAAGAATGTGCAGAGCAGTAATGAAGGTGACAAAAATGTGCAGAACGGTAATGAAGGTGACAAGAAAGTGCAGCGCACGCATGGTGGTAAAAAGAAAGTGCAGAGCGGTAATGAAGGTGACAAGAACGTGCAGAGTGATAATGAAGGTGACAAGAATGTGCAGAGCGGTAATGAAGGTGACCAGAGTGTGCAGAGCGGTAATGAAGGTGACAAGAACGTGCAGAGTGGTAATGAAGGTAACCAGAAGTGCAGAGCAAGAATGGTGGTAAAAAGGAAGTGCAGCGCAACAATGAAGGTAACAAGAATGTGCAGAGCAAGAATAGTAACAAGAAGGTTTTGAAGAAAATAACCATTGAATTGAAGAAGGAAATTGTAGAAAAGCATGATCGTGGTATTCGTGTGACTGATCTGATCTCGGAGTACAAGATGGTCAATCTCGACTATTTTGAAGAATAAAGATACCATCAAAGGAGCTGATGTGGCAAAAGGAGTAACCATGTTAACCAAGCAGAGGACACAAGTACTGGAAGAGGTGGAAACATTTCTCTTAGTGTGGTTGAATGAAAAACAGCTGGCAGGTGACAGGAAATTGCACAGTGATTTACTGCAATAAAACCCCTCTACAAGTGCATCTAGTGATGAATTTAAAGCCAGTAGAGGGTGGTTTAATAAATTCCACAAGAGAAGTGGCAGCCACATTGTGATAAGACATGGTGAGGCTTCCAGTTCTGACAAGGCTGCTGCAGAAGCCTACAAGAAAGACTTTGCGGAATTCATGAAGGCAGAAGGATACGTCGCTCAACAAGTGTTCAAATGCGATGAAACAGGACTCTTTTGGAAGAAGATGCCGAACAGAACCTATATCACGCTGGAGGAAAAAGCACTGCCGGGGCTCAAGCCCATGAAGGACAGATTGACCCTTTTGCTGTGTGCGGACGCAAGCGCCGACCTGAAGATTAAGCCACTACTGGTGTACCATTCCCAGACCCCTCGGGCATTCAAGGAACAGAATGTGAACAAGGCCAGACTGCCTGTAATGTGGAGGGCCAATGCGAAAGCTTAGGCCACAAGGCAATTGTTCATGGAATGGCTGCACGAGGTGTTTGCACCCACCATTAAAAATGATCTTTCTGACAATCAACTGCCTGAAAGGTGCCTTCTTCTGATGGACAATGCCCCGGCACACCCTTTAGCCTTGGTGGATTATATGGACGCTGAGTATGACTTCATAAAGGTCACGTTCCTCCCCCCAACACGACACCTCTTCTGCAGCCCATGGACCAGCAAGTGATCTGCTACTTCAAGAAACTGTACACAAATGCGCTCTTCACCAGGTGTTTTAATGTCACTGAAGAGACGTCCTTGACTCTGAAAGAGTTCTGGGAGAAACATTTCAATGTCCTCCACTGCATCAACCTCATTGACACAGCCTGGGAAGATGTGATGTACCGGACCTTAAACTCAGCCTGGAGGAAACTGTGGCCAGACTGTGTCACTGAATGTGACTTGGAAGAGTCTGATGCACAGGTAGTGGAGGAGATTGTGTCCATGGGCAAGAGTATGGGTCTGGACGTTGATGGTGCAGACATAGGAGCTTGTTGAGGACCATAAGGAGGAGCTGACGACGCAAGATCATGCTGAACTCCAGAGTGAGCAGCAGAAGGCACTTGTTGAGGAACATTCCACTGAGGAAGAGGAAGACAGGGAGGAGGTTAGCAGTGATCTGATAAAATCCATTATGGAAAAATGGAATGAGTGCCAGGATTTCTTTGAGAAGCACCACCTCAACATAACTGTAACAAACAGAGTGTTGAACGTGGTCTATCAGTTCCAAAGGGTTATGCAGCGCAGGAAAAAACAAGTGACATTATTTTTCGGAAAAATTGACCCTGCAGCTAAGAGACAAAGAAGAGAGGAAACCCCTGAAGGAGATCTCCCCGATGTCCTTATGGAGGGGGACTCTCCTTCCAAACCGTAACCTCGTCCCCACCCACCTTCCTATCTTCCACGCCAGAAGTCGCCTTAGAAAGGTTAGTGTTCACTCTCTTCATACTGTACTGTACTGTACTATGTTTCATATTTTTGTGGTTAAAATTTTTTTGAACGGATTAACCTCATTTACATTTAACCCTGTGGGAAAATTACATTCTGTTCGCGACCAAAATCGGTTCGTGACCATGTTTGTAAGGGTCAGAACGGATTATCCTTATTTACATTTAACCCTATGGGAAAAATGTTATTCCGTTCGCAACCAAAATCAGTTTGCGATCACGTTCGTAGGGGTCAGAACGGATTATCCTTATTTACATTGAACCTTATGGGGAAATTTGATTTGGTTTGCGACCAATTCGGTTCACGACCAGAATCGTGGAACCAATTAAGTTTGTGAACCAAGGTACCACTGTAGCTTCAGATACCGCCTAATGCTTACAGGTTCTGTAACTCAAGTTGCAATTTACAAATCACACCAGATCCCTTATCAAATGTCTCAGGCTGAAGTTTAAAAGACAGATGAAGACATGAAAACAAGTAACGTTTTCTTTGCTGTCTCTTTTTAGCTTACCCATAGTGTTACAATTCTGATAGACATTATGCTTGATTACATCAGTGTTTAATGCAAATGAAGACGAGAGCATCCAACATATTTGTTGGGACCTGAGGATTTATGAGACAGGATAGTGTGTATTGCTTTAATTATCACTTATTAATATCCATATACATGGGTTTTTTACAAATTGTTTTCTTCATAGAGGTTTGGATCAGGTCTTTCCTCCCCCTTGCACCTCTGCAGCAACATAGTTACATAGTTACATAGTATTTGGGGCTGAATAAAGACATACGTCCATCAAGTCCAACCCATATAGGTCCACGCATCATCTCATTCTTAGGGATACTGGTATCCCTGGATATTACGGTCCCTCAAGAAATTGTCCAAACGTTTCTTGAACAAATCTACACTCTTGGCTGAAATCACTGCCGATGGCAGTGAGTTCCAGACCTTAACCGCTCTTACTGTAAAGAACCCTCTTCGCCCATTGTGCTGGAATTTTTTCTCCACCAACTTTAGGTGGTGGCCTCTAGTCTTTGTAATGGAGTTAATCTCAAACAGTTTGTTGCCAATGTTGTTGTCACCATTGAACATCTTGTACATGAAAATCATATCCCCCTTAATCTCCTTAATTCCAGCGTAAACATGTTTAAGGTCAGAAGCCTTGTCTCATAGCTCTGGTCCTCCATTCCCCTAATTAGTTTTGTTGCCCTTCGCTGGACTCTCTCCAGTTCAAGGACATCCCTTCTCAGTACCGGCGACCAAAACTGGACCACGTACTCCAGATGTGGCCGAACCAACGATCTATATAGAGGCACAATTATAGACTTGTCCCTGCAATACATCCCCTTCTTAATACAGGACAACAGAATACTTATATTAGTTACCTTTTACTCAATTATCGTTATAAGCTGGATCAACAATCCCTTGCATAAGGAAGGCTGCTACACTTCACCACCATAAACACAATGAGGGGAATTTATCAAAACCGGAGCAGACAAAATCTGGAGCAGCTGTGCACAGCAACCAATCAGCTTCTCCCTTTCTCCCGTAACTGAACAAACTGAAGAGAGAAGCTGATTGGTTGCCATGCACAGCTGCTCCAGATTTTGTCTGATCCAGTCTTGATAAATTCCCCTCAATGTGTAAGCATTGTGTGGCACTGCTCTACCAAGAACCTTCCTGCTGGCTGGCTGTTATACTGCTCCTTGCAGTCTGTCTCCTCCTCTGCTCAAGCGATGGAATGTCCCCCTGCATCCTCAAATCCGATACACTGTACTCACAGGATCTTAGACCGCCGCAGTGGAGGGGGTTGAGGCTGGAAGAACTGATCTGACAGCCAGTCGGTTCCAAGGTTCGGGTGAGTATACCTGTTTCATTTTGGTTGTAGTTGAAAACGAGCATTTAACCCTTGCAATGCAGAGGTAGATCCATTGCAAGGGTTAAAAATATTTGTCCCCCAGAGTTCTTCTTTAAGCGTGCATTTCTAATGAAATAATAATTTGGTTTCTGAAGTCACATAGGTAAGTTCTGTATTTTTTTGTATAACACATACCCTATGCATTTTTTTCCACTGTCAAGGTCGTTTTTTTAAATGAGATCAGTTTCTCCTTTTGCTTAATAAAAGATGTATCACAGTATGAAAAAGTACAACTAAATTGTGTACAACCCCAATTCCAAAAAAGTTGGGACGCTATGTACAATCTACATAAAACCAGAATGCAATGAATTGCAAATCGTATGAATCCATATTGTATTCACAATAGAAAATAGAAAACAAATCAAATATTTAAACTGAGAAAAATTATCATTTTAAGAAAAAAATAAAGTAATTTTAAAATTGATGGCAGCAACACTTCTCAAAAAAGTTGGACAGGGCCATGATCACCACGGTGTAGCCTCCCCTCTTCTTTTAACAACACTCTATAAACATCTGGGAACTGATGAGACCAGTTGCTAGAGTTTTGGGAGAGGAATGTTGTTCCATTTCTGCCTGATATAGGATTCTAACTGCTCAACAGTCCTGGGTCTTCTTTGTCATATTTTTTGTTTCAAGATGCACCAAGGTCTGAACTGCAGGCAGGCCAGTTTAGCACCTGGACTCCTCTACTATGAAGCCATACATCTAATGCGGTTTAGCATTGTCTTGCTATAATATGCATGGCCTTCCTTGAAAAAGACGTTGTCTGGATGGGAGCATATGCTGCTGTAAAACCTGGATATATCTTTCAGCATTGATGGTGCCCTCAAGATATGCAACCTGCCCATTCTATATGCACTAATGCGCCCCCGTACCATCAGAGATGTAGGTTTTTGAACTGAACACTGATAACAAGTCGGAAGGTCCCTCTCCTATTTAGTCCGGAGGACGCGCCACCCATGGTTGCCAAAAAGGAATGTCAAATTTCAATTCGTCTGACCACAGAACAGTTTTCCACTATGCAACAGACCATCTGCGTTTCTGGATCATGTTCAGATATGGCTTCTTCTTTGAATGACAGAGCTTTAACTTACATTTTTGGATGGGACTGCGAACTGTGTTCACAGACAGTGATTTTTGTAAGTATACCTGAGCCCATTTAGTGATGTCCATCACAAAGTCATGCCTGTTTTTTATGCAGTGTTGTCTGAGGGCCCCAAGGCTGAAGTCAATATTGTGTTTCAGCCTTCCCTTGTGCATGGAGATTTGTTCAGATTCTCTGAATATTTTGATGGTTGTTATGTACTGAAGATGATGATATATTTAAAGTCTTTGCAATTTTACATTGAGGAACATTATTCTGAAATTGTTCAACAATTTTTAGACACAAATTGGTGAACCTGTGCCCATCTTTACTTCCGGGATACTCTGACTTTCTATGATGCTCTTTTTATACCCAATCATTTTACTGGCCTGTTTCCAATTCAGTTAATTAGTTGCAAAATGTTCTCGCAGCTCTTACTTGTTAGTACCACTTACTTTGCCAGCTTTTTGTTGCCCTGTCCCAACTTTTTTGAGACGTGTTGCTGCCATCAATTTCAGTTACCCTATTTTTTTCTTAAAATGGTACATTTTCTCAGTTTAAACATTTGATGTTTTATATTGTGAATAAAATATGGGTTTATGAGATTGGCAAATCATTTTTTTATGTAGATTTTGCACAACGTCCCCAATTTTTTGGAATTGGGGTTATACATTAAAAATATGGTTACTGATCAAAGAGTTTGACATGTACATCACACTGGAAATAGGTTTGTAGACATGGATACAGGACCGGATTAAGAGAATCACGGGGCAGGTGCTGAGAATTTTGGTGGGCCTTTTTATGGAAATGGCAATGGTCACCAGGGCCCTCTTCCTCCTGTCTGGGCTGTGATTTGTAGTCTCTCTACAGCTTGGAGCCAGTGGTGCAGCACCAGAGCCCGGTGGCAGCTGTGACCCTGGTAGATCTGCCACTGACTCCAAGCTGTAGAGCAGGGGTCTTAAACTCAATTCACTCGGGGGCCACTAGACACATTTTTTCTCCTATGGGGGCCACTTGCCAAATTTCATAAAATGTCATACTTCAAAATAAAATGTAACTATATTCGTTACCAGTATTAATGTCTGTGTGTGATTATTATGTCAGTTTATGTGTTTTTGATGGTTTCTTTGTATGCAATGGCAGTATATTTTTGTGATGGTTTGTGTGTGTGTGTATTGTCAGGATTTCTGTGAGTAGCATTGGTATGTACTAGGGATGTCCCGATACCGATGCTAGCATCGGAATCGGGCGATACATTAATGTTTCTGTGTGTCATATCAGTATGTATACATGTGTATTTGTGTGCAATGTCCGTATGTGTGTGCTTTTTTTCCCCCACAGGTTTTAATTTTTCTCATAGAGGACCAAAAGATTCACACATTCACTCACACACAGAAATACGCAGACGCTTAGACATACGCACATACAAAAATATTCATAAAAAGAAATGCAAATGCTGTATGTGAATGGAGCCTGGGAAATCCACACAATAATATACACAAAACTCCCAACACACAGAAGCACACACATAATAACACACACACATAGAAACAGACACAATAATACACACACCTGCAGTACAGTGAGACAAGCACTTGGGAGATCATAACAGTATATTGTTATGTGATTGAGCAGCTTTACCTTTGTGCATGCTGCCAGCAGACAGGATGTAATTGTAGTAAGCCTTCAGCTCTCACACCGCTGTGCCGTGAGTGACTTGCACATACTCTCCCCTCGGCCCCGGGACAGCTCAGTGCTGCCAGTGAAGAACAGCTTTCTCTTCTCCGCTCGGACACACTGTGTGGCAGCACTCAGGAGCAGCTATGTGGTCTGCATCCGACAGAGATGCAGACCGTGTAGCTGCTCCCTCAAGTCAGGCACAGGATCCTGACTGTGTGCTTGACTTGACAGCCGGCCGTAGGCCAATATTTGAGACCCCTGCTGTAGAGAGACTACAAATCCCAGCAATACATTATACAGCAATGCAGAATAATACCACTAACTATAGAGGACTAAAAATCCCAGTAATGCATTACAGAGCAATGCACAATACCACCAACTATAGAGGACTACAAATCTCAGCAATACATTGTAAAGCACTGCAGAATAATTCCATCAGCTATCAAAGACTACAAATCAGATCAGAAATACAAGTAGTTTTCCCCCCTTGGATCCTCCACTGGTCCTGCCGGCGGTCCCCCCCCCCCCC
>NW_017307392.1:63464-64052 GCF_000935625.1 Nanorana parkeri | reverse complement strand
CCCCTTGGACCCCCCACTTGTCTTGCGGGCGATCCCCCCCCCCCAATGCGGCGGCCAGGGTACATGCAGGCCCCCCTAGTTTCGGTACTGGTCCTGCCTTCTGTCTGTCCATCACCTTCAACAACTTCCTGGATTCTCAGTGTACTCTGTGTCTCTTTTTCTGTGGCTTGGTGTGATGCAATCTCGATTCTCAAGACTACATACCCCATCATGCATTGCTTCCAGCAAGCAATGATAAGGTTACATCGAAGGACACAATTGAATGCACATTCACAGGGATAATTGCATTGAAGAAGTACATCCTATGGGCATCTTCAATCATTTAGTTTACAAACTTAATGCTTACACTACAAAATGAACAGAAAGTAAAAATAAGCAGTTTGTAGCCTTCATCCAGGCACAAAACTGCATGCAGTTAGGAGCTCTCAGCAATGCCTTGTGCTATGAAAATAGATAACTCTTCTAAAAGGTGATGTCTATACAAAATGTTCATTGCATTGCTCAAGTAATCTGAACAATTGACAGGCTTAAAGGCTTGGTAATACATTTTTATATTTTTTATAGTTTATTAACATTTTTTGATCTTTA
>NW_017307392.1:52497-63393 GCF_000935625.1 Nanorana parkeri | reverse complement strand
ATTTATATATATAAAATATATTTATACCTTGCTATAACTGTGCAACTGTACATTATTAATTGAAGAGACATTTGAAAAATGTGTTAGGACAGTTTGCTTGCACATTAATCAGAACCATTTGTCAAGGGAAGGATGGCACCCCAGACATAAACAGTGGCACCGAGTACAAGATAACCTTTAAAAGCATTCCGTTATACCACAAAATGGCCATGGCAATAAAATATTCACACATCCTTTTACAGCCCCCCCAAGGGAACCTGTTTTATGACACAGAAATAACCATGACCAGTTACCGTTTCTTTTAGGCCTAAAGGGCCTAAGTATGTACCTTCATTATAGTCAGGTTCAATTCTTTGTAATTTTTTCTTTTGTTTGTGTCAAGCAAATACCTAATACTCATGCATACAACAATCATGAATGTCCTGTGTTTGCCAACTATAGGCATAGTTACTTTAAGCTGAAGTTTTCCCTTTTCCCACGATTATTGATTAAGGTGTGGTTCAGACAAACGTCTTCCATGTGAAGACACACTTTCTAATCAACCCAAGCTTGCGGAAGCAATCAGGGCAATTGCAAAGAGAAAGTGCATTCACGGTATAAGCAATAATTTCTAACAAGCAGTACATTTGGCTATGCAACACAAAAACTTTCTAAAAATAATGTAGAGTGCAAGAATTAATAAAATTATTCAGTGTTTTCTCTGTCTTCTCTATTTAAAGGGTTTGTTTCATTTGCAGAATGAGAAGCCCTTTCCCCAAAATGTGCCATTTATATAACACAGCCCAACAAAAAAAAATTCTTGGTGCCTTGCTTTTTAGACCTGTTCTTGTGGTTATTTGGGGCACCGATTCAGAAAATTGCATTAGCTAGACTACATTAGCTCTAGTTTCTTAGATATGGTGGAATTGTATATAATGTTTTAGTCATTTTTTGAAAAGATCTTGCTGATCAACTTGTTCTTCGGTTACCTAGTTTGTGTTTGTGCATACAAGATAGCAGATATAGTGACAGTGTTAATGTACTTCTAACTGTAATTTTACATTTCAAACATTGGATTCTAAAGGGTAAGAATAAAACAAGTGAATGGCACCTTTTCATCGACAGTTCGAAACGTAGTTTGAAATGTGTTCTTTTAAACAACTGCAACAAATATGGCTCCATTCCAATCGGTCACTCCACCAGGATGAAAGAAGAGCACAAGGCCATCTCTTTAGTGTTGGAAAAGATAAATTATCATAAAAATCAATGGGTTATAGCCGAATATAGCAGAATAGCCGAGCCGATTGCCGCTGAGCAACATTTGTCTATTCACTCACTGTGATTCGACCCCCGTGAGAATAGGGGCAAATGGCAGCGAGTGAACTGAAGAAGCTTTGACTCAGCCGATCCAGATGTTGGATTGGTTGAGTCGAACTGCTTCTGCACTTCAGCTCAGCCGAACATGCAGAGCAGCCAAAGGCAGCCTTACAGCTGAAATCAGCCGTACATAGCCGAAGTGAATAGCCAAACACCGTTCGGCTCCGTTCACTTTGGCTCGGTTATTCACTTAGCTGCCTTCGACAGTTTTGTGAATAACCCTCTTAGTGTATTACCCTTTTCTTTTCTTTTGAATGTGTTTCTTTCATGCTACAAGGATTTTAACCTCCCTGGCGGTATGATTATTCAGGATTTTAGCATCCCAAAGCGGTACATTGTTTTTCATGGAAATTTGTTGTTTTATATTGTAGGCCTGTAATTCTTAGTAAATCTTTGGAATAACTCACCTAAATCTGTCCAAACAAGAGTCCAGTAGACATCCCAGGTATGATAAAGTTTAAAACACGAAATTAAAAAATGATAATATAATAAATTATAAATAATTATAAGAAATTATAATATAATAAATAATTATAAAAAAATTATAATATAATAATAAAAAAAATGGTCCAGTAAATGGAAATTCTGGGGGTGCAGCCTGATCCGTACCACAGTCGATAGAGTACCAAGTTCGCATATCACTGAGCCCGGTCGCAGAATCGTCGCTGTTTTAGGTCAAAAGCGGTTTTAGACCAGGTAGAAAACAGCGATAGTAAATTAGAACTACTTGCAGAATTGAGCAATAGCGATTCATTGAGAAATTCCTCAACGGACACTGAAAGTGAGGACAGCGACGATTCTGCGACCGAGCTCAGTGATGTACGAACTTGGTACTCTATTTACTGTGGTACGGTTTAGGCAACGCCCCCAGAATTCCCATTTACTGGACGATTTTTTTAAAATATTTAATTATAATTTTTTATAATTCTTTATTATATTATAATTTGTTATAATTGTGAAAAAGTGTCAGGCAGGGCACTGGACAAAGCTCTAGGAACAAAAGTGAAATAGTTTGATACATAAGTGTAATCATAGCAGATTACATTGTATTGGTGTGTATTCTGTGTACATTGCAACTTTTCACTTTTGAATTTCCCGCCGGCTGTGACGCCTGAAAACGAAACTAAAAGTCAGATGCCGATGACGGCATCTGACTTTTAGTTTAGTTTTCGGGCCGCGTACATCAGAGGACACCGCGGGCTCGCAGGGACAAGGTAAGTGACACTTTGTGCATTCCCGAGTCTGGCTCGGGGTTTCTCGCTCCTGGTATTGAAAATTAACCCTAAACCAGACTCGGGAATACCGCCAGGGAGGTTAAATAAATCACTACTTTAAAATATCTTGATTTTTGATGGAGCGACCAGAGTGAAGAGTGGTATGTCAAAAACTACAGATGATAGGGAAAAATTGGTGCCATTTTGTGAATCAGCGTGTCAAATAACAGGTACAGGTCTAACATTCGAGGCACCAAAATGTGTGTTTGCCAGTGTAATCAATAATATCGTTTTTTTCCCTAAACCTATATAATTGCAATCATCTAACAGATAATATCCCTACTCAGTAATTATTATAATTATGTCCTTACACCAAAGCTTCAGTCCTCCATTACATTCTTAACAATATCAGGTTAAGTTCCCATCATGGCTGCGGGGAAGGGGGGGAGGGTAATTGGCAAGCAGTGTTTGATCACTATATAATCTTGAGTACTGTATGAATGTTGTTGATATATGAGCTCAGAATCTGGCAATGAAGTAAACAACGCAACGTCACTTAGCATATAATGCAATTGCATTACGTGTTTAGTGTTTGAGAATTATAAAAAAAAAAACTCAGTAAACTCTTTGGTGCTTGTCCAAAACGTTTCTCAAAAGGCGCAATATATGACAACTTGTTTGGTGTTTTTTTTTAATAGACATGTGGGCTAGACTCAAAGCTTCTGTCCATTGCTCAAATACATTGGCAAGCGTATTTTTCAAAGAAGCTGTATACCTTTTTAACTTTCCCACTAGCTTGGGGGATGATATGGGGTGTGAAATTACTGATGCAACATCAACTCTTTTATTGTGGTTGCAGCTGCTGCCCCATACCTGTCTAAGCTTCTACTCATCACAGAACATACATCCGCACACACACACCAACACGTACTTAACAACACACACATAGCAGCACATGCATCCTCAAAGGGTTCACACTTTAATAATTGAATGCAACACATTTACAACCTATAAAAAGATTAAATTGTCCTTAACAATTGTCCCAGCCTCTCATTATTACATTTTAGTAAAACTACTACAGTTATCCTATAAAATACAAAGTGCACTTATCCTTTTTCTCCCCCACCCCTGACCTAAACTATCCCACCCTCCCCTACTTCACATCTGTACTTACCGAGAGACAACGGTCAGGGATGCTCCCTCTGCTGGCCTCACCTCCACATTAGAGTCCCATAGACTTCTATGGGGCTGTCTTCCTACCTGGAAGTTGAATGTGGCCAGGAGGGGGACACTTGCAGCACTGGATGTCAACAGAGCAGAGCAGTGGCCTTCAGATCTCGGTAAGTATAGATTTGCAGAGCATGAGGGTGGAATTATTTAGATCAGGGGAGTGGGGCAAAAAGGATAATTGCATTTTGTGTAAAAGTGAATTAATTCTTAAAATGTGCCCCTTCTCCCCCAGCAATTCTCCAAATCTTTTACTTACCTCTTCTCACTCCTTCTCAGATTCTCAGATCTTTCAGTGGACCATACAGCTTCTTCTCCGAAAGTCTCTTGGACAAACACTGCTTCTTCCAGGCATACTGTATGTGTAAGCATCTCCATTCATTCCCAAGGAAAGGCCATCCATCACTGGCATGAATAGTAAACGGCTTTTGCATAGCAAACCTATTCTAGAAATATTTGAAGGTTGCAGTGCTGCCTAATTTGAGTCTGAGTCGGACTTTTGGTGGCATAAAGTAGCACATGCACATCATCTAATTAAAATTGTAAATACATCTAAATTCTATTTTTCCTAATTACTTGAAAAAACAAGCACAGATGAAATATTTCCGTGGACGTAATGAAAACATATATACAATATATCTCTGCAAACATACTTTAACATACTTTAACTCTTGCAATGCTCCCAGTTGTGGTTTACAGATAGATAGCAAATGATTGATCACAGAATTATTGTCAATGTAGTTTCTTCACTTATTTATTTTCATGTACTGTTAATTTCTGTGCGTATTTTTGCATAATTAGATGTTTTATATAAATTAAAACTTTCTATTACCATACAACAAAAAATGGTCGCAAATGTGACTTGTTACCTTTCTTTTTAGATTTTGCTGTTTTTCACTTTTTTATTTAGCTCTAAATTCTGCAGATCCCTGCTGCAGCTCTATTCTTCTCTCTGCACTTTCCATTCTCTCTTTCGCACTTGGCAAGCTTCCCAACCTGCACATGCACTCGTGCATTAGTAACTCACAGCCCCGTTTTTGTTTTTTTATCAGATTAGCTTTGCCAATTGGCAATCACCATGACTGACACCATGAATAGTCTTTAATTGATGGCTCTTAACACTCAGATCAGATCATTCAGAGGAATGAGGCCTCAGTCCTATAAGGCTTTACATGCTGAACAGAGCTGTCCTAACAGTGACATGTTATATACAGCAGCCTAAAATGTAACTGTCACATACACATGTATGTACTTTGTTCTGTTTTCTATGATTAACTTGAATTGAACCTGTGCTTTGCCCATGCATGTGTTTCTCTGTTGTAAAATCTAATATGTTTCTTCCTGATGTCAGTCCTGTGCACCATTCTGACTTGTCACTATTTGTCCTGTCGTGGCTAACTCCTTGATTGCCCATACCTTTGGGTTAATATACAGAGTCCTCAATCTGTTTTTCTGCAGCCCCTGTTAAGAATGGACAGGAAGCCTCTATACTGAGTGCTCCTGTCCATTCATAAACCGTGGATATAGTATGAATTACTATGTCCACAATCATGAGAATTTCCTGTTCATTCATAATTGGGGACACAGTAAACACACTATGTCCTCAATTATTTACAAACACTCAGCAAACAGCTGATTCCTGAGTGCTTGTAACCACTCTCCATCCTGACTCCTCAGCTCTCTATCCTGACTTACTGTCACAGGAGGCTGAGCAGGTGGTGCGGGAGGAGAGCTCGGCCTCCTGTGACACAGCTGACTCTTTCTCCCACACCAGCAGCTCGGCCTCCTGTGACAGCTGGCAGCTGTCTCATCCACGTACTGCTCTCCATCCTGATGTACCTGCCACACAGACTTTCAGGAGGCTGAGGGGGGTGGGGAGGAGAGCGCTGTAAGCGGAGTCACAGGAGGCCAACTTCACCGCCCACACCGCCTTGCTCGGCCTCCTGTGATACCACTGACAGTGCTCTACTCCCCACCACGCACAGCCTATTGAAAGTTTATTTCCTCCCCGCTGAGCACTGGTCTTTGTCAAAGGGGACACAGGCCAGCAAGGAGGAGAGAAACCAGGAACGCACCACATTTTCGGCCCAAAAATTTTACTTTCTGCATTTTTTTTTAGAAATGAAAGCAGTTCAAGTCCAGTGAATAACCTGTAATGGTACAAATTTCAGAGTTTTACAAAAAAGCCTTTTTTCAGGGAAGAGGTAATGGGTTAACAACTCACAGTTGTTTTGCAGCAATGTAAGTAAAATAAGTGTTGAAAGTTTATGCTTACAATTCCTACAGGTGTCCCAGCGTTTGTGGATTACTCACAAGCCCTCTGTCTGTATAAAAGCAGTGCTGAAACAGACTGTCTTACTATGCCCTCTTAAGCAATATTTGGACAGTATTGCACTGCAGGAAATAGTTCTCAAAATGGCGAGAAAAAGGCAATTAACAAAGGAAGACATACAGACCATTATAACCCTTAAAAGTGCAGGTCTTTTCTTTAGAGAAATTGCAAAGAAAGCCAAGGTGTCTGCACCATCAACAGGCACTTGGAAACTGGAGGGAACTCTGACATAAAGAGGTCTGGCAGACCCAAAGCCACAAGAGAAGCAGAAGACATGTTTCTGAGAGTCAACTGCTCGCGTAACTGGTGGCTCTCAGGACAACAGCTTCAAACACAACTTAACGCTGATCAAAGTAAGCAAGTCTCAGTTTCAATTGTGAAGAGAAGACTTCGAGCTGCAGAGGTGATAGGTAGAGTGGCAGTAGGAAAGCCATTGCCTAGATGGCAAAATAAGAAAAAGAGTTTGCTTGGGCCATGAAGCACCACAAGTGGACTACTGAAGACTGGAAGAAGGTCTCTTGGATCAATGAATCAAAATGTGAGATCTTCCGTTCATCACACAGGGTTTTGATACGTCGTCAAGTAGACAAAAGGATGGTTTCTCGGTCTGTGACACCAACTGTCAAACATGTAGGAGTGAGTGGCACCCTGAATCAAAATTATTACCACAGCATTTTGCAGCACCATGCTATACCTTTTGGTGTACGCCTAGTTAGTCAGGGGTGCATCCTACAGCAAGAAATTGACCAAAAACATAGCTCCAGGCTTTTACCTTAGAAGAACAAGACAGTAGACTTCAAATCATGGAATGGCCAGCACACTCTCCAGACCTGAACCCCATCGAGCTGGTTTGGGATGTACTGGACAGAGGGGTGAAAGAAAAGCAGCCTACACGTGCAACACATTTGTGGGATCTTCTGGAACAGTGTTGGAAAGAACTTTCCAAACAATATTTGATTTCCGTTTTACAAAGAATGCCACGAGTGAATTCGGCTGCTATATCTGTAAAAGGTGGCTACTCTGAAGAGGCAAAAATTTAGATTTAATTTTGTTTTTAGATTGGGTGATTGTGGCTAACTAACGGCGCGTAAATGCAAGTGAGCCGTTCGGCCGGGAGTTCTAGCAGGCACGGGCGGTTGCCATAGCAACAGGACGCTGAGTCGGCTCTCGGCGCCGCCCCCTCGTCCACACGTATCTATTGCGTGTGGAACGCAGGGAGGTGCCGGCTTGCGTACAAGCCATCATATATATATATATATGAAGGCCGGTTGGTTTTGCGCATGCGCACATATCCGTCGGCTGTAGCTCTCCTTACTGGCCTCACCGGATCGCAGGCGCTGTTGTGGTGTAGTAGACACACACAGAATCACTGTTTGCAAATAGATTGAAGAAAATAGGGAACTGGTATGGTGGACTCAGTGCTGATCGGTTCTCTTATTACAAAAATGACAGTAGAGATTGTGGCAACACAAATGAGAGTAAAGCAGAGAATAATAAACATAGATTTCATTCCTATCTCTGGTGTCATGCAACATACAGTCAACTGATGACATCATGGGATCATAATCATAAGTTGCAGTGCATGTATACAGAGTGAGTGAAACATGTATTTCATTTGCAATCAATCTGCTGCGGTAATTTGATTGGTGCAGGGGGGAGAAAAAACATTATCCATGATAAAATGATGCTATCTTCAGGCAAATGTACATATTCGTGGGGCATAAGGCATATAATGTGCCCTATGAAGGTTTGATCAAAACCATCATCATTTTGCAAGATGGAGAAGAGATTATAGTGTATGCCCTGAGCAATTTCAATCAATTTTGTCCTGATGTTACACCATTGGTAGTGTTTTGGTCCCCGCACTCATTAGGAGGGAGTAGGGGGAAAAAGGGGGAGGGAAATGGGTGTGAACGCCAGGAAGCCTGAATGTGATGGGTAGGGGAGATGGGGGGCGGGGGGGGAATGAAAAAATGGGTACTCAGAGCTGCCTATGTGCAACACGGCCCACTGAGAAATCCTATTGACAAATCTGAAGATCTCTCCGTGGGGGAGAGACGATAGCATTGTCCATGGGGTGTCTCTATTATCTGTCTTCCAGAAAGCATGTTAATGAGAGGCTCGAGTTAAGGCCTCTGGGTTGTACACAATCCAGTTTAAAGATCCAAAACGCCTCCCTCCGGAGTAGCTGTTTAGCTCTGTCACCTCCCCTGGGATGTGCATGTACCTGTTCGATGGATTTGGTGTCTAAGTTTTGTGAAGTGAATCGCCACTGGTTTGTTAACATCCAGTGTTTCATTCTTCTGATGTTTGTCAAGTGTCACCCTTATGTCACTCCTGTGCTTTTGAAAGCAGCGTTTAAAAGGCCCAATGGTTTTGCCAATGTATATTAGTGAGCAGGGGCACTTGAGCAGGTATACGCAGTAGTCCGTGTCACAGGTATAATAGCCACTGATGTTGTACTTTTTGCCCGTGTATGGATGTGAAAAATGGTCGCTGCATATAACGGAGTTGCAGATGTTGCAGTGGAAACATCTGAAACATCCCACTTTTTTTTGATAAAGTGATCTGTTTTTTGCTGTACTTGGTCCTGGGATCAGCCTGAATGCAGATTTCTCAGTGAGTTGCTCTGTTTGTGCACGTGTAATGGTTTGTTCTTCACACACTGAATCAGACTTCTGTCTGCATTCAGGATGTTAAGATTGGATATGGTGGCCTTGCTTTAGTCACTGAATCGAATTTATGTATGAACGGGAGCCTATCGCCAGTCGGAGGTGTGCGCTGAGTGCCTGCATATCTAGCATGCGCTTTCTCTAAAGCTGTGTCAATTAGCATGCTCGGATAGCCCCTTTGGATAAAGCGGTCAGCTATTTGTTTCAATTGGAGCTTGCGAACCTCAGAGTTTGAGCAAATTCTCAACACTCTGAGGAACTGTGATATGGGTAGATTGTTCTTAAGATGTTGGGGATGTGGACTATCGTAACGCAGGAGTGTGTTTCTGTCAGTCGGTTTCGTGTACACTGATGTGTGTATTTTACCATCATCAATCGTGATAAGCACATCTAGGAACGAGATCTCGCTGTCGTAGATGACCGGATTGAAAACAATCCCTGGAAACAGCCTATTGAGGTAATCTACAAAAGCTTCAAACTCCTGATGGGCCCCATCCCACAGTAGGAAAATATCATCGATATATCTTATCCAATCTATTACATGTTTAGAATATTGTGTGGACTTATACACGGAACACTACCCTATGTGTCCAATAACAAGATTTGCAAATTATGGTGCTGCTGAGCTGCCCATTGCTGTGCCACGTATTTGTTTAAACACTTTATTTTCAAAGGTAAACAGATTATTGGACAGTACAAAATTCAGACATTCAGAAATGAACGCAGCGGGTATGTCATGTGGGCCTTCCTTGTACAGAAAGTGTTCAACCGCTGTAATTCCTGCCATATTGGGGATGCATGTGTAAAGGGACGAAATATCCATGGTAGCCAGTTTGTAATGTGTACCGATGGTTTCATGTGTGCGCAGTCTCGTAAGGAAATCTCCCGTATCTTTGATGTAGGCGGGGAGTTTGTGTACCAGTGGTTGAAGAAAGTGATCTATCAACTGTGCCATGGGTTGTGTGATAGAGTCTGTCCCGGAGACTATTGGACGGAATGTAAGAGGTTGGGTACCTTTGTGGATTTTAGGCAGTCCATATAGGACAGGTGTGCGTGCATTTTCATTTATGAGAAATGCAGCCACTGACTCCTCAACCCAGCCATTGGATTGGCCAATCCCGACCAGGGCTACTAATTCATTTCTGAAGCAACGCATTTTTTTAATGTGTGGTTGGTTCATAGCTTGCTGTGTGTGTGTATTAGGCCCCATTCACACCTATATTTCAGGTGCGATTGGTTATTCCTCTGTCATAAACGTGCGTTTTCCTGCACAGGGATGCCTAATCTGGCATTTACATGCAGCCACTGTCACCCTTTCAAGTTAATGATCGGGTGACAGCTGCTACATGTAAACGCCTGCACAACGCATGTAATCATATGTGAAAGGATCACATGCATTTAGGAATCAATCACTATCGCTGGATAAACAATCGTGTATCCAGGGATAGTGATTGTTTTTGTAACTGCATGTAATCATATCACATATGATTACATGAGGTGTGAAGGCGTTTACATGCAGCAGCTGTCACCCGATCATCAACTTTACTGGGTGACAGTTGCCGCTTGTAACATGTGCAGACATTAACACTGGTACTGTATATAGTAGCGGCCCCTATGGGACTAAAAAACTTGTCCAGTGGCCCCAGAGTAAATTGAGTTTGAGACCCCTGCACTAAACTGTGTAAATGTCAATAAAAGCTGGAAAAATGGGGGTGTTCTAAAACAGTGCTCCCCAACCTTTTTATCGCCGCGGACCGGTCAACGTTTGATAATTTTACCGTGGCCCGCTGAGGGGGGGACGTTGATTGTTTATATTTTAGATTGTTTTGATTTAATAATTTTAATTTAATTGTATTTAAGCATGCCTTCAAAATAAAATAGTTACACCAAAAAATGAAAGCGTTGGAATTCGTCACCTATTCCACCACCGAAAAACTGGGCGAGATTACGTTAAAATGTGTGACCACGTCACTGGTCACACATTCTAACGTAGTCTCAAACTTTGATAGATCACATGCCTACCTGTAATCATTTAATCAGAGAAATAGATTATAATAGGGAACATTACAGTGTAATATTCCCCATTATAATCCAC
>NW_017307392.1:10184-51359 GCF_000935625.1 Nanorana parkeri | reverse complement strand
CTCCCCTCCCGCCGCCTGTTACTATGGACGCGGCCGGGAGGGGAGGTGAGTCACAGGACCCGCCCCCTCACTGTGAAGCCCGTCGGCAGTGCGGGGCCCTGGTGTTCGAACACCGGGACCGTGCACTGCCATACATTGCATGACTGGACCGCACTGAGGCTGTGCAGCCCGGTACCATTTGATCCGCGGACCGCTACCAGTCCGCGGACCGGGGGTTGGGGAACACTGTTCTAAAACATTAAAACTAGTGTGTTTGTGTGTTTGTAGATATATGTGTGTTTTTGTCTTTTTTGACATCTTGTCTACTGGACTAATACAGCTTATCTATTTATATTACTCTATATACAGTATATATATATAGAAATCTAGATAGATATATAGATATCTAGATATCTCTATATAGGTATATATCTAGAGATATCTAGATATCTATATATCTATCTAGATATCTATATATATATATATATTGGTATTTATAATGGATACCACTTCACATTGGTGCATTTTCAGGAGGTGGTGGAAATGAAAGTATTTATAGGTGCCAGTAGGTTTCTGTCTCAATGCTATAAACCATTTCAGGTTACCAGGGTACTCCATAGGTGAATTTGAAGGTCAAGTATTCAAGAGAGTCAGGTAGTCCAAGAGTAGAATGGTTTAGAAAGAGGTAGACGATACAGGGCTTGGGTCTGGGTCTGCAACAGCTTAGATGTCAGGAATACTTTGGGTCATATCTTTGTTCTGTTTTTAAGGGCTAGTAATAGGGCTTTTTTGTTGGCCTACAATATGCCTTGTTCTATTCTAGTGGCCCACCGATATTTGGTTTGATCTAAAAGGTTTGCTTGGTAGTACTGAACAAATTAGGGAGACCATTCTACCAACCAATTTTTGCTTAAAGAATTTACATTTACATTTCTTGTAATTGTCTTGCAATTCCAATGGGTAATGGTCAAAAGACGTACAGTATACTTGTTTTGCTAATATAAGCATTTTGAAGGTTGCAATTCTGCCTACTATATCTAGTTCATACTGTGATAGATTTTTGAATTCCATGGGAAGGTGATCTAAAAAGTTTTTTAAGCTTGAGGGGATACATTTGGGATACTTTGGGGAGTGGCTGCAGGGGAATTTGCCTTTAGCTTAGTGAATGTGCAAAAAAATTACTTTGCAAAGAGTACCCAATCATAAGCACAGAAAATGGAAAAAAACTGTATTTTTGCTTGCTCATGATTGGATGATGGAAATCTGTAGAGCGTTACCTCATTCACTAAGCTAAAGGGAACAGTCCCTTGAAAAGTGCAAATTCTCTTGCAAAGTGAACTGTCTATTTGCCTTTAGTAAATCACACTCATAGAACCATCAGGACTACATTGTCAGCAAACAGTCCAATTTTATGGCCCCCTACTTTTATTCCTGTAAATCTAAATGGGGATAGTGTACCGTTCGTTATTTTAAGTTCAGTGTAAAACATACCTTTGACATACATGCATGCCAAATGGTTGGAGTATAAGGACAAAACGGCTGAGAGGATTGTACCTCATCATACACATTTTAACAAGCTAGGTGCTTAAACAACCAGTGCACCCTACCAAGCACCTTCTCGGCATCCAATGAAACCAATGGGGGGTTTATTAGCCAAAAAGCCCAAAAAAATAAAGTTTAGTGGAAAAAAAAAGAAAAGAAAATTTAAGTTCCCCCCCAAAAATTTTTAAAGTTACACATAAAAAAGAATAAAAAAACAAAAAAAATGTTAAGTCCCCACCCATACATACACGTATGCAAACATGCGTCGAGGGCGCATACGTGCAAAAAAGACGATTGCGCCCATTACGCCGCACATGTTACATATCGCCGCGAACGTCGCAGTGAGAGCAATAAGTCTAGGGCCATCAATCACTGATAACACTAAACTGATGAGCGGTAAAAGCTTTTAAAGTGTCGCCTATGGCCAATTTTGGGTATGGTAGTTTTCTGCGATTTCGCGGGTGCGCGCAATTTTAAAGCTTGACATGTTTGGTGTCTATTTACCCGACGTGACCCGATATTTTATATTTTACCAAAAAACTGGGTAATAATAAATGTTTCCTAACATAATGTTAAAATGTCAAAATGTTCTGTAATTTTTCCTAATTATAATAAAAAATAAAACCCCCAGTGGTGTTTAAATACCACCAAAATAAAGCTCTATCTGTCCTCAAAAAATGGTATAAAATTCATTTCAGTACAGTGTTGCATGACGGAATAAACGTCAGTCAAAGTACTGCAGCGCTGAACACTGAAAAATGGCCTGGCCAGGAAGGGGGTCTAAACACCTGGTCTTGAAGTGGTTAATGAATGTACTTTGACACATGTTGTGTTAGAACAGCCTATTTATGTGAATAGTTTGCCGGTGCACATAAATGGCACAAGCACAATTTTGTTAATGCAGTACACCAGAACGCATGCTAGGGCATTACCACACATTGGTGGTGTGCTGCCTTAGTGCATGGGGATGGCGAAAATAAATAGCAATGCAATGCACAAACTTGTGTATGGTGCATTACCATGTGTTACTTGCACATTAATGTGTTACCACAATGCAACGCAATGGATAGGTTTGAAAGGGCCCTTAGTAAAGTGAAGAAGGGTTAGACCTTTTGACAACATTTTTATTGCTGGCCAAGCCTTCCTGTCTCTATGACAAATAGACCCTTCATTTTCTGTTCGTTTTTCAGAGGGGCAAGAAGGAAATCTCCACAATACGGTCAGACAAAATAAATACCAAATACAAAAATGTTTAGCGCCTGTCAAAACCTAAAAACACATACAAAAAAAATGCTTTAAATGTACTCTTAATGTACTTTAGGCCTGATTTACATTTATAGATCTATCTAGGCACACTACACAGAAAGTGTGCTGACCCTGTATTAAAGGATAATGTGCCCGGGCATATACAAAATGACGTGTTATGCCAGATAAATGTTTAGTCTGGTAAATATTGTGCAATGTTCAATGAATTCTAATTAAGAGGGCACATAGCTCAATCAAAGACCACTTCCTCTAGTTATATGGATAATTGTATAGATACAATGAGTGATGCATCCTCATAGTCTGCTGATTGAGAGAACATTTTGTGCTGTTTTTCCAAGGTAGGAGGGAGATACAGGAACGTATCTGGTGGGTGGCAAAAAGCTGGCATGTCTCACAACTCTACAACTCATCAATGCTATGCTGAAAAATCAGCCAAGGAGAACAGAATTTACCACCAATTCCACAGAGAAGAGCCAGTGAATTACATTATCAGTGAGGCTGAAACAGAAGCTGTTGGAGACACATAACATCACTTAGTCTGGCCTGCACATTACCCCCTTTATTGTCGGTTTATTTCTGTCCTAGCATTCTGAGGTATCAGTCAGTGAGTAATCATTATCTGACAGATTCCCTTTAATATAATGTGATGGTGTACAGTCAATGTGATGGCACTCATTGTGGCATCAACAAGCCAACATATAATCATTGCCTGACAGGTTCCCTTTAATGAAATGTGATGGCACACAGTAATGTGGTGGCACATGATTTAGTATTAACAAGTCAACAATAATCATTGACTGGCAAGTTCCCTTTAGTGAAATGTGATAGCTCAGATTCCAGGTTTGATTCGCTAGTTGTATTGTGTATTATTCAATTACTGAATTCTGTTTTTAGAGGCTATGCACTACTGACCGAACACTGGCCGGACTCTCAAATATTGCCAAGAAACAAACAGAAAACATGAATAATGAATAATATAAAACTTTTTGCATCAGATAGCCTTGATGGTTGTATATACATAGTTACATAGTATTTGAGGTTGAATAAAGACATTAGTCCATCAAGTCCAACCTATTAGGATCTCATTCTAGGAGTACCCGTACCCCTGTATATTACGGTCCCTTAAGAAATCGTCCAAAAGTTTCTTGAACAATTCCACATTATTTGCTGAAATCACCGCCTGTGGCAGTGAGTTCCAGACCCTAACTGATCTTACTGTGAAGAACCCCCTTCGCCCCTTGTGCTGGAATTTTTTTTCCATGTCCCCCCTGAACTGATGTCCCCAATATCCTGCAACTTGGCAAATTTATTGGGGTGAATCAGATCAGGGCTGACCTCTCTAGCACTCTTCCCCCTCCCCCGCCTTCTAACAGTAACCCATCTACCCACCTCTGGATCCCGCTGCATTAGGTATTTCTTTCTCACAGTGAAAGAGCATACAACAAGGATTGCTATGTTGTCTGTCTTGGTTGTGAGTTGCACTATTTGTTACAAACACATTTTCTCTATTTTTTTTCTAGTATTTATATAACATGAACCTATTACTATATTTAAAAAAACTTTACAGCTAGACCTAAAACTCATGAAAATGGACTTCAATTGCAATTCATTGTTACAAGTAGTGATATGTTAACCACTTAAAGACCAGGAGGTGAATTTATCAAAACTGTAGAAGACAAAATCTGGAGCAGTTGCCCAGGGCAACCAACCAGCCTCTCTCTTCAGTTTGTACAATTACGATTTTAAAGAGAAAGGGAGAAGCTGATTGGTTGCCATGCACAGCTTCTCCAGATTTTGCCTGCTCCAGTTTTGATTGAATTCCCTTCCAGGTGTTTACACCCCCTTCCTGGCCAGGCCATTTTTCCGTATTCAGCAATGCAGTACTTTAATCGAATAGGTTTTATTGAAAAATTTTCAATACAGAAGTGAACAATGAGCAATGAAATGAAACAGGTATATTGCGGTAATTATGACAGGTATTTCCCTCTAACAAAAATCAATAAATGAAAAAAGAAAAAAAAATTTAAGGTCACAATAGGATCTCAATTATGGTCACAATTATGAATGACAGTTAGTTATAGGATTCATTGCATTAAATTGTATCTAGGGTAAGAAACAATGAGCAAAGAAAAAGAAAGAAGTGAGGAATAGAGAAAGAAGAGTAAGAAGGAAAGAAAGGAGGTCCCCTCTCCCTGGGTCTAGCTTGGAATGAGGTGTGCATCAAAGTAGTATAGCTGCATACCCGTATTGTTTCCAAGGTCAGGCCGAGTCAGGGTCAAAAGTCTGCCACGTTTCCCACACTTTATCATAAAGTATTATTCAAAAGATTCGAGATTGTATTGCGGAGATCCAAAAACCAAAAATGTTTATACGTTAACCCCTATTTAAGTTATATTTCCGTCAACCGGTCTAGTAACAAAATAGCATATAGAAGAAGGGGGGTTCAGTGATAAGAAATCACTGAGACAGAAGTTACTAAAGAAGACCGGGACAGTTTGTCAAGTAAAAAGTTTAATTTATTGAATATATAAAATATATGGAACAACACCATAAACTGTATCCTCCTTAGTACAAAAACAATAAAAAGTGACAAACGTTTTCTCTCACACTTACTTTCATACTTTAGGACCCCACACACACTAATTTCCACCAGGATAATAGAAAAAATGGGGCAATCTTAGAGTGCTTCAGGAGTAGATAGATTTGTATGGTTATATTGGATCAAGATATCGCTGGTGATCAACCAGACGAGCGTCTTTCAATTAATTGCTGATTGTACAATTCAGTAAACTGTTGCGACGATGTACTGAACTATTACAGGATACAATGTATCAGAAGTGTATTTGTAGTTTTCCTGTAGATGCAATGTTTGAGGTTATCTGATTTAGCTGAAAATGATCCGGCAATAGCTGATTGCACTCAGATGTGTGAGGGGCAGTGTGATTGGTTTCTTCCAGGACTATCTGTAATCTGTGCCGTAAACCAGCTTCGTTTTTAACAGTGAGAGATATATTTCCTCGGGGGAGACTTCATTTATGTGGTTGAGATTAATAACACTAAACTGTGTTTACTCACTATTTGTTGTCTCGACCCCGGTTTTTGTAGTCGTTACAGTATCTCCTGAAGTTGGTAGTCCTTTACTGCCCTCGTTTGAGTTGGTTCAGCTCTCAGGTTCAAATGATTCCTCAATAGTTTGTTGTCTCGACCCCAGTTTTTGTAATCGTTGTCACAGTATCCCCTGAAGTTGGTAGTCCTTTTGCTGCCCTCGTTTGAGTTAGTTCAGCTCTCAGGTTCAAATGATTCCTCAATCTATTTGAAAGACAAAGTCCAATATCAATCCTTTACTCTTGTCCTCACGATTTCTTTTAGGAATTCCTGGATGGACTTGCAATGTGTGTGATCCTCCACAAACTCATGCTGTGGAGGACCACATAGCAACAGTATTATTCAACCTAGCTGTTAAGTATTCCATACTCCGCACATCATTCATGCGGGACACCAGATCAAATTTAGACGGTGGAAGCGTACGTTTCCAGTTAAGAGCTATGAGACATCAGGAGGCTGTCAAGATATGACTCACCAGTTTCCGACGGTGTTTATGAAGGTGGAGGTATGGAAGACCCAGCAGACAATGAATGGGTCACAAAGGTAGAGTGGAACCTACCAACTTTTCAAGTATGAATCCCACCATCCTCCAAAAGGGCAGTATCTCCCGTCATCTGCCTTGTCTCCAACACAGCGGGGATATGGAGGGATATATGGAGTGTAGAAATTCTGGCATATGATACCAATTAAATAAGATTTTATATAGATTTTAGCGCTGCAGTACTTTGACATTCATTCTGTCATGCAACGCTGTACTGAAATGAATGTCATACCATTTTTTTGGGACAGATAGAGCTTTCTTTTGGTGGTATTTAATAACCACTGGGGTTTTCTATTTTTTTTTTTTTAATTCTTTACTTTACATTTTGAGCCAACATTTTACACAATACATATAACACATACCTGTATACATTTGGTCAATGATGTCGTACATTTACAAACATAGGAAGCATATCTACATCTCCTAGCCCCATTCGCCTAGTTATCCAAAGATCAAACCGGAACAACATAAAATCATACTCAACGTCCGGGCGTGTGGGGAGACTGTAATGCCTATCTCTTATGTTTTAGTATGTATTAAGCCACAGTTGCAATAGGCAGGTGTGGAAACTTAGGGGTCCACCTTTTAGCTTCCGGGATTAAGGGAATCGGTGGGACATCAAACAACAACAGGACTTAAGAGGGAAGGGGGGGGGGGTTTACACACGAGAAGAAGGGGGGGCAGTACCAGCAAGTTAGAGTGTAAGATGAGGTATAGGTCACTGGGACATGGTAGAACCTGTCTTGAGAGTCACTCACGGGGCGCTCCCTAATGAGCCGGTAAAAAAGAGAGATCATACCAAGTATGCACGTCCCTCAGGGGAATCCATATACTCCAGCCAGTAAAACCACGTCTTGGAATAACGCTCCTGCCTGCCCTGTGAGGACAGGATCATGTCTTCCATCACCCTAATCTCCTCCACTCTGCGTATCCACATAGGTATTGTAGGGGGGGAAGGAGTCTTCCATAGACTAGGAATGCAGGATTTAGCATTCAGAGCGGGAATAGGCTTTCCTGGACATAGGAATGTTGTGTAGCAGGAAAGTACTGGGGTCCAATGGTAAGTCTGATTCCGTAAATTTCTTCACAATGTCGCGAACTGAGGCCCAGAATTGTGCTAAGGCTGGGCAAGACCAGAAAATATGGAGTAGAGTACCCCCGTCTGCGTTACATCGTACAGATCGATAATCGCAGGGTAAAGTGAATTATGTTCCGACATTGGGAGTCCGAAAAAGTGACCCCTAACTCTTGTTCCCAGCGTGTCAAAAACGCCGGTTTCCCGGGCTCTGTCAGTATTGAACGAGCAGCGTAGATCTCCGACAGGGTATGCCTCGTCGGGCCCCTGGAATCGCATAACCTCTCAAATGACGTACGTGCGGTCCCAAAACTCGCCGCCGGTTGTAGGGTAAGTAAGAAGTGTCTCAACTGAAATGCTTTCCATCGATCCAAACCAAAGACTCCGTCAGGATCTGTTAGTGATGCCACAGAGGGCCATGCGCCGCCACTTATAAAATGGGAGGCTTGAAAGAGGTTGTTGGCGATCAAGGATCGGAAAGGGCCAGACAAAGTTCCCGAAGGAAAGGCAGGGTTACCCATAATTGGGTAGAGCGGGGATGCTTCACTAGTCAAGGGCCACCTGGTGAGTGCTTTCGCGCACACTGCAAGAGTAGCTCCAACCAAGGGATGGGCTCTAAGCGAGGGGGGGAGGGTCGAGGAACACCATGCCGCCCTAGCCAGGAGGCAGGGCGACAAGGATTCCTCCAGGGGCACCCATTGTTTTGTAGGGGAATGTCTACACCAGTCAACCAAGCGAACCAGATGGCTAGCTACATAGTATTTCCACAGGTCAGGAAGTGCTATGCCCCCGGAGTCTTTAGGTAGAGTCAGGAGGGAGTGGCTTAACCGAGGGTGGCGATTAGCCCAGATAAATTTCGTCAACAAAGAGTTGATCTGGCGAAAGTACCTGTCGGGGATCGTGATAGGTAGGGCTTGAAAAAGATAAAGGAATTTTGGGCAGAATAGTCATTTTGATGGCGTTGCACCGCCCAAACCAAGAAAAGAAGCCACTCTGCCAGTTGGAAAGAAGCGTGCGTACCTGCGCCAAGAGAGGCGGGAAATTGTATGTAAAGGTATCTTTCATGTCTGGAGGTATGAACGTGCCCAGGTATTTCAACGCTCGTGTCATCCATTGGAAGTGAAAGTTATTCTGTAGGGAGCGAGTCAGTGGAGTTGGAAGCGAGATTCCCATGGCTGTTGATTTGCCAAAGTTGATCTTCAGATAGGATAACTCCCCATATGTTGCAAAGTCCTGCATAAGAACTGGCTACGGGAATGGGTCCAGAGGGTATCTGTAAATGGCACCTTTTCAGACTGGGCTAGTGTAATGAGCGGTGTGCCTCAGGGTTCTGTGCTGGGTCCCATATTGTTCAACTTATTTATTAATGACATCGGGGAGGGTGTTAACAGCGATATTTCCGTGTTTGCGGATGACACCAAAATTGGGAGGGTAATAGACACGGACTTAGACACTATAACATTACAGGAGGACCTGGATAAAATAGGGGAGTGGGCATTAATGTGGCAGATGAGGTTTAATGTCGATAAATGCAAAGTAATGCACTTTGGAATTAAAAATAAACAAATGGGTTATACAATTATGGGTATGCCGCTGGGGAAGTCAGAAATGGAGAAGGATTTGGGGGTCATTGTAGACCACAAACTGAAAGGTAGTTTGCAGTGCCAGGCTGCTGTAAACAAAGCTAGCAGGGTCTTGTCCTGTATTAAAAAGGGGATGTATTGCAGGGACAAGTCTATAATTTTGCCACTTTATAGATCATTGGTTCGACCTCATCTGGAGTACGCGGTCCAGTTCTGGTCACCAGTACTAAGAAAAGATGTCCTTGAGTTGGAAAAAGTCCAGCGGAGGGCAACCAAACTAATTAGGGGTATGGAGGACCAGAGCTACGAGACAAGGCTACTAAATTTAAACATGTTCACATTGGAGGTGAGGAGATTAAGGGGGGATATGATCTCCATGTACAAAATGTTCAATGGTGGCAGCAACATTAGCGATAAACTGTTTAAAATGAACTCCATTACAAAAACTAGAGGCCACCACCTAAAATTGGTGGAAAAAAAATTCCAGCACAAGGGGCGAAGGGGGTTCTTCACAGTAAGATCAGTTAGGGTCTGGAACTCACTGCCACAGGCGGTGATTTCAGCAAAGAATGTGGAATTGTTTAAGAAACTTTTGGACGATTTCTTAAGGGACCGTAATATACAGGGGTACAGGTACTCCTAGAATGAGATCCTAATAGGTTGGACTTGATGGACTAATGTCTTTATTCAACCTCAAATAATATGTAACTATGTAAGATTAGGTAAGGAGATTACTGGGCTGGTGAGAGAGAACATCAGGTCATCCACGTAGGCAGATACTTTGTATTCCGCTGATCCCATTTTAAGCCCAGTCACATCGATATTAGATCTGATATGCCCGAGGAATGGCTCCAAAGACAGGGCGAATAGGAGCGGTGAGAGGGGGCAGCCCTGTCTGGTTCCATTAATGATTGGAAAGGGATCCGACAGGATGCCATTCACCTTAGCGCATGTTGTGGGGATGGAGTATATTGCCGAGACCCAGGACAACATGTGTGCTCCCAGACCAATATGTTTCAAAGTAGCAAACAGGAATTCCCAGGAGACCCGATCGAAGGCTTTTTCAGCGTCGGTAGAAAGAAAGAGACAAGGTGTTTTGGATGTCGCCACGTGATGAACAAGATGACAGGTCTTGATGGTGTTATCACGAGCTTCCCTAGCTGGGATGAACCCAACTTGGTCATAGTGTATCAGGTCAGGCATATGAGGGCCCAGTCTAGTCGCCAGAATTTTGGTGAATAGCTTCAGGTCAGTGTTTAGGAGAGATATAGGACGATAGCTGCTACAAGAGGAAGGGTCTTTGCCCTCTTTTGGGATTACTGAAATATGGGCAGACAGAGAATCTCTAGTAAGCCTAGTGCAGGATAAGGCATTGAAAGCCTTTGTAAAGCGGCTTGCCAGTTCCGCGATCAAGAGCTTGTAGTATTGGGTCGTGAAACCGTCTGGGCCAGGTGATTTCCCGGTCTTTGTGGATTTAAGAGCGGCGGCCAATTCTTCTGACGTTATGGGAGCCTCCAGTGCTTTGCTAATCTGCGCATCCAGAGAGGGCATAGCACTTGAGGATAGGTAAGAGGAGATCCTATCCCGTAAAGCGCTCTGCGCTGTAGAATCTGGTGTGGGATGTAGGTTATATAATTTGGAGTAGTAATCTCAGAAGCTATAGCTTTCGGGAGGGATACTTTAGCTTGGTGAGATGTAACCACATGAGGTACGTAAGAGAGCTGTTGTTGCTCTCTCAGTGCTCTAGCTAAAAGTTTTCCGCACTTATCACCAGATTCATAATATTTCCGTCTACAACGCTCAAGTGCCGCTTTCACCTTATAGGAGGTCAGTGAATTTATTTGTTGAACAGTAGAAAGGCATCATGGCACACTCACAAACTAGCATGTAAAACAACTTGTCTCACCACTAAGGACAATGACAGAGGTTTGGATACACGTCTTCTGCAAAGGATGTGTAAGCCGCACTGCCGCGCCAAGGCACCTCTTATAGTGCGGTCCTAACTCTAAACTATGAGAGTCTCCATCTTGGAGCACATGGGGCAGAAGATATCAAATTGGGTGCAGGCCTGTCAGGAGGACGCCCCACCTCCTTAAAGGTACAGAGACACACAAGGGATCCCGCACATCCCATTGGCAGCTGAGAAACCCCATGCGTCGCTGCACCAAATCGGTAAAGCAAAACAAACGACAAACGCACTCAACAATTTGTTACCAGTTATACAGTAAGGTGCACACGAAATGGGCTTTGAACAGTAGTACAGTAGAAAGGCATCATGGCACACTCACAAACTAGCATGTAAAACACATCCTTTGCAGAAGACGTGTATCCAAACCTCTGTCATTGTCCTTAGTGGTGAGACAAGTTGTTTTACATGCTAGTTTGTGAGTGTGCCATGATGCCTTTCTACTGTTCTACTGTTCAAAGCCCATTTCGTGTGCACCTTACTGTATAACTGGTAACAAATTGTTGAGTGCGTTTGTCGTTTGTTTTGAATTTATTTGTTGGCGCACGGAGAGAATGTCAGCTAGTAGGGTAGGTGAGCCAGTCGATTTATGTTGAAGTTCCAGGCCGTGTAGGGTGTGTAAGAGGTCCAGTAATTTGGCCTCTCTCCGACGCTTAACTCGTGAGCCATGTTTAATCAAGACACCCCTAATAAAGACCTTGTGTGCTTCCCAGAGGAGCACCGGGTCACAGTTCCCTACATCATTGAGTTCAAAGTAAGAGCGTAATTCTCTAGTGACATCGGTCAGGATGAGCGGATCTTGTAGGAGGCTGTCGTTAAGGCGCCACTGCCACGAATTATGTGAAGAGTGGTCCGACAGAGCAATGTGCATGAAGACCGGGGCGTGATCCGACCATGTGATAGTGCCAATGTTTGTGGCGGTTATCAACGCTAAGTATTGGTGGGGGACGAAGAACATGTCTAGCCTAGAGTACGTATCGTGTGGTATAGAATAGAAAGTGTAGTCTCTCGTGGTCGGATGTTTGTGGCGCCAAGCGTCAATCAGCTGAGAGCGATAGAAAGATCGGAGAATGTGTCTACTGGCTGTCGGTGATAGGGAAGAGGATCTCGAGGACGAGTCTAGAGACGGGTCCAGCGTAAGATTGAAATCCCCTCCTAGAATCAAAATCCCCTCAGTATAGGTCAGTAGTTTGTCCAGAATACTATCCAGGAAAGCCCCCTGGTTGGAGTTTGGGTTCTCCAAACCGTGGGGTCCGAAGATTGCCTGGCCTAAGGGGAACAAAAAGAACAAAAACGAATAGGCTCTGCAATGAGTCACGGAGCAATGAAACCACAACCAGCTCCGGGTTCACAGCATTAAATGAGAAAATACCTGTAAATGGTTGGCACCTGAACAAGTTAAACATACACATAATATATACATCCACATGAATATTTCGTGCGATCGGTGGAGGGCAGCCACCACACCACTCGATTTAATTGGCGCGACCAACGGTAGTCGATCTCCCTGAGGGGCAGTCCCCTCCGCGGGGGAGGGGGGGCATCCGCCGCCCCACGAAACATCACAGTAGGCGTTGCCATCCATCACCCGCCGGAGACCAGACCAGGGGCATCCACCACATCCACCACGACCCCCGTCTAAAATCTCTCCCCAGGTCAACCCACCCCCCGCAAGGGCGGGAGGGGGTAGGTGTCCCCGGGAATTCCCCAGAGGGATCCAATGCAAATAGGCAATGGTATGGGTCACCAGGTGGGCCACCACACCACCGCCGCCTCCCGCACTTATAGCTATATAAGTAAGGTGTACAACAGTTCAGAAGAACAGGACCTGAGGAGACAAGGCACATATTTCCCATAAGGAATCTTCACCCAGGAGTCTCCCCAGGTCCCCCCGCAGGCCCCCCCTTACAAGGTGGGGGACAGCAAGAGGCCTGGAGAGAGCCCTATGGAAGTTCAGCGCAGTCAAGTGTAAGTAGCAAGCAGCCATGTAAACAAGGACAACCAAGGATACCCAGTCTCGAAGGATATCATACCTTCCCTGTCGGAGGTCCCCCTTCAGGAACCCACCAGGCCAACCCGCACCCTCCCAAGCAAGGGTGGAAGGGGTGGGAGTCCCGGGAAATGCTCCACCGAGATCCCGTGCCAATAGGCAATGGTTAGGGCCATTAGACAGGCCGCCATACCACCGTCGCCTCCAGCACAAGTGGAACATGACCCGAGAATAGTAGGCCCGAGATCCCCAAAGGGAGATTGCCCCCAAGGGTCTCCCCAGGCCTCCCCGCAAACTCCTCCGTAAAAGATGAGGTGCCGCAAGTAGCCTGGAGAGAGCTCAAGGAAGGTGCGATGTAAACAATTGAAGGGTAAAAAAAAAAAAGGGGGAACAACCGGGTAGATATCTTACCCGCTGATTGGTCTAGATAAAGTATCAGGAAGCAAGGTAAACTAGTCTAGAGGGGCACACCCTAGACATGGTAAACATTAAGTGCATATAACTGCGGCATGCCCGCGACTAGTGATTATACTCGGGTCGATACGAAAAGAAACTTAGTTGCAAAGTTACCGTCCCAGAGTTCTCGGGTATGAAGAGACCGTCTATGGTTCATTGTGCGATGGGGTAAGGCGGTGTGGACCACGTTCCCTAGAAGGCGGGTGGTTCCGTCTAGATGAGCGATCCGAAGGATGGTAGCGAGTAGGGTTCGGAGCACGAGGCGGACATCCAGCGGTACGGGCACCGTCGGGTCTGTGGGCCGGATCCAGTAGGACTTGCAGCCAGTTAGGCACGGTGATGGGGTCCGTTTGCAGGAAGGAGAAGAGCGCTGGGAGGTCCTCGGGGGAGTACAGACGAAAGGAGGAGTCCAACTTCTGCACAATCAGGTGGAACGGGTATCCCCATTTATAGGTAGCACCACAATCACGTATTTTCTCCAGTAGGGGGCGAAGAATGCGCCTCATCAGTAACGTATGTCTGGATACATCCGGATATAAGCGGATCTGTGCACCATCAAAATCCAGGGTACCTTTTCTCCAGGCTTGGATCATGATTTCTTCTCTTTTGGTGTAGTGATGGACTCTACATATGACATCCCTGGGGCGAGCGACATCCATGGAGCGGGGTCCCAAAGACCTGTGGACCCTGTCTAGCTCAATTGGAGTTCCATGGGGTTTGTCTCGATACAGGTTGAGAATCTCACAAACAGTCACTTTAAGATCAGCTGCGGAAGTTGATTCCGGTATACCCCTGATACGGATGTTGTTTCGTCGGCCGCGGTTATCTTGATCATCTGTGGAGAGCAGGACTTGATACATCTGTTGTTGGTGACCTGTCTGTGCACGTTCCAGCAGAGCGACTCTCTCCGAGAGATCGGAATGGGATTGTTCAACCACCGTAAGCTTAGATGTAAAGGTTGTGAGTTCCTGGCGGATTTCAGCGACGTCTTGTTTGTATACGGATTCAATGCGTGCCATGAATGCTTCAAAGTCTGCTTTGGTAGGGATGAGCGCTGCAATGTCAGCCTTTGTCGGTAGGGCCTGAAGCAAGGATCTGAGATCCGTGTCTACATGGGGCTCCGACCCTGAGCATATCTCGTTCCATTGGGATTCCCCTGTCAATGGGAGCTTGGGTGACGCAGAGCGCCATGAGCCTAGTGAGCTGTCCTCACCCGCCACAGTAGGGGGTAGTGCCCATGTAGTCTGGTTGAGAGAGGGGGCTTGGGGTTTCTGGACCCGTTGTAGGCCTGTGCGGGGCGGCATTGGGAGCAATCCCTGTCCTGGATCATGCGTTGTATGTGGGGTTAGGGTCTGTGCCAGAGTGGTATCTCCCCTGGGGTGCATGCAAACTGAGTCCATGGCCTCTCCTGCCTGCACCTGAGTAAGCATTGGGGGAGGGCCAACCTCTATAGAAGGTGAAGAGGGCCGCCGCTTCCTCTTGGGCGACAGGTCCCATGCTGTGGAGGGGGGTAGCTGCGGGTCTCGCTGGTGGGCTTCACCTTCCCTCCCTGCCTGCCAAGGCTCCGTTTCTCCCGGCCTCTCTGCGCTCTGTGTTACAGGCATCGGGGTGGGAGGAGCCAAATCTGCCCGTCTGAGAGCGGCGTCCGACGGCCCGTTCCACACTGGAGAGCGGTGTGGTGAAGGCCCCCCTCCCTCCGGGTCCCGATCGGGGGAGAGGAGCATCAGTAAGTCCCGCTGCTGGGTCCTGTGGCTGCTCACACGAGTCCGGGGATCCGCCCCCTCCGGTCTCCTGGATTGACGAGTTTCACAGAGCGGGGTGGGAGGGGCCAAGTCCGCCCGCTGATGAGTGGTGTCAGGCGGCCCGCTCTGTACTGGAGAGCGGCGTGACAGAGGCCTCCTCTCGTCCTGGCCAGAAGCCCCGTCAAATAGGCGGTGGAAAGCCGACTTAGGGGTCGACTTGCGCCCCTTCTGCTTGTTTTTCTTAGACATGTGGATGTCTGCCTTAGAGTGGGATAAAGTGCCGATTATGGTGATGCTGTGTCCGGAGCCTTAGGTGTTTGCTGCCTCACACGGCCATTGCCAAGCCACGCCCCCGGTTTTCTATTTTTTACTATATAATGAAAAAAGTACCGTAAATTTAAAAAAAAACAAAAAACGTTTCCTTTCCGTATTTGTAGAAGCAATTCTGGCGACTCAGCAGTCGCTAGATCGATTCTACGGGCTAGTAAAGTGTCCGCCCCCCGCCCGACACCCCTGCTGTGTTTTCTGGGCTCCGCTGCCCCTCCTGCCGGCCTAGGTCTGGCATGTCGGGTGCCAACGGGAAGCTGGGTAGAAGATTAGTAAACTTCTGTTCACCGATCTCCTCCCCACACTGTGGAACAGGGAGCTGCGCTGCTTTTAAATATTTCTTAAAATCCATAAAAAGTTGCACTCACAATGTTGTAACTTGGAGAGTTGCCTGTCAGAATAGATGTCAGATGTGCCAAGCCTGTGTCTCTGTGCCAGATTGTTGGGAAGTCACAGTGTGCTGCTGCAGCAGACAGCCGTGCTCTCCTGTCCCGAGTCTGGCCAGGATGGAGAGGCAGATCTCAGTCGCAGAGTGTAGAATGGCAGAGTGTATAGGAGTGGTACTGAGCGGCAGTACATGCTGTGTACGATACGGGAACTTGATGTCTGGAACAATCTTTTTTTCTTATTTAACCTCTTGCCCTCCGCTCGTAGTAAAAAAACGGACGGACGGCACTGCTGCATTGGCGGGTTGCCGTCGCCAGACGGCATTTTTTTTCTGCTCGTGCGCGCCCCCTCTGCCCTATTAGCATTAGCCACTCACTTCTAGTGCCGAAAGAACTGAAATCCAGGCCAAAGGTATGATGCTGAAGAACTTTTATTAACATATCCACACTGGGACAGAGGGTATAGGGATCCTAGAAATCCATGGTGAAACAGACACAGACTCCAGACTCACCAGTCCCTTTTGGTAATTCAGTTCAGAACCATTTGTAGCACAGTTGAATAGGTACAGAATCTTCAATAGGAGAAACACCAGACCTGCTTCTGAGGTCCTCCATATTGCAGGCACCTCCAGCAGCCATCAGCTTCCCTGGCTCTCCTCAATTAGCAGCAAGTGCTTTCTCTAGGCATGAGGCCTAACAGAGCAGGGGGCAGACTGGACTAATCCATGGCTGGAACCCGACTTAGCACATGGCAGTTCCCTAGAGTATATATGCCCTATTCCAGCTCACAACACTGGCTGTCAGAGTCCCAGTGATTGGCTGGTGAAATGCAAACACACTCACAGTGCCCCTCATTGGATCTCCCACTCCGCAGCAGTCCCACACTCCACTCAGCCAGGTACTATCAATTCCAGAACACCTGGAATTAACCAGATAAATGCCAACTATAATTCAGCCAGACTGCTCTGGCAATCACTACATTTTTAGCAGCTACTCCAACCAAGGGTGGTAGGGGCTACACACAAATGCAGTGTTACAAACTTAAAGTTTACTTCAGAATAAAAGTGCATGCACAATTTTTTGCAATTGCACTGCACTGGAACGCACGGCATTGTGGTACTGTGTATTCCAGTGCAGGCAATCACACTGTGGCACTGCACTGCACCTACCGCAGTAGAATTTGTCAGGCCGAAAATTATTTTTTTCCCACCTTTTTATAAAAAAAATTCAAATAACTGTATTGTAAGCACATGGCACTTCAATAGCTTCAGCGAGGCAGGCCAATGGCAAGATTCCGCAGGCGGCAGCTGAATATAAATACAACAGGTAGTAGGCTGGTGCAATAGCCAGCCTGCTATTGGCCACTTCAAATTGCAACAGCCAGTAGCAGGCTGGCTATTGCACCTGTCTACTGCTTGCTGTGACCTCCCAGCATGGAGGAGAGAGCTAGGGGATCCACCAACTAATCGATAATGAGAATAGTTCACAACTACCATATTTGCCGGTGTATAAGACGAGTTTTTAGACTTAAAAACATCACCCGATAATCGTGGGTCGTCTTATACGCCGGGTATACAATCCGGTGTATACCATATTTAGTGTACATTTAGCAACCGACCTGGTATGACATGCCCCATCTCTCCCTTTGTCAGCCCGCTGGATGTGCGGTAATACTGTATGTAGGGTAGCTTCAGCTACATACAGTATACCGCGCTGAACCAATCACGACCAGCAATGTATTCTATTAATGACTACAAAGTCTGCTCGGATTGGCAGAGGCTGTGCACAGCCGTGATTGGCTCAGCGCGGTATACTGTATGTAGCCGAAGCTACCATACATATAGTATTACTGCACATCCAGTGGGCTGACAGATTAGCCTCCCTGGCGTTCTGATTATTTTATTAATTTTTTCCTTTTTTGTTCTATTTTTTTTTGTTCGTTTTTTTTTTACTTTTAAAATTCCTGCCGGTTCCGCCCCCCTGTGATCGTGGACGCTCGCAAGGGACGGAACCCGGAAGACGGAGGACACAGCGGGGATCGTGGACAAGGTAAGACACGCTACGCTGTAATCCCGAGTGTGGCTCGGGGGTTACGCTTATGGTAGTGAAAATTAACCCCGAGCCACACTCGGGAATACCGCCAAGGAGGTTAGTGGGTGTATTTAAACATTATTTTGGGCTGTATTCGAGTATAGCCCAAAACCTATGTTTTAACAGAAAAATTAGGGGGTCGTCCTATACGCCCAGTCCCCTTATACACCGGCAAATATGGTATTCCCATAATCAATTATCGATTAGTTGGTTGCAGCCCTAGACCTGAGGATAAACAAGCGCTGCTAAACATTTCTATAATAAAGAGGTCTTTTTGGTATGGTGAGTTTTTTGTCTACACAGGGTGTGGGTGTTGGGACTTACACAGATAATCGATTTGGATCATATTGCGGTGAAGGATCAGGATTATTTATAAGAATATACAAAGTTTCTTTGTTGCACAACAGTGAAGGTTTGTAAGCGGAGACTTTGGACTCTCAGACTTTTATATTTTCCTGTGAGTGATTATATCAATGGCTGTTGCTTTGGCATAGTTACTTCACAGATTTATTGCACACTTTTAGTATAAATGAAATTCAAGTTTTTTTAAATCTTCAATTTTGATATTTGTGTGTGTGTATATTGAATACCTAATGGAATAGAAATTAAATGAATAGTACATGTGACACATACAGTAGTTCTTCTATAGATGATTTTCAAAATGAGTTGGAATTTTCACAGAGCTGAATGAGTTATGGGAGTGTCTACTAGACCACTAATGTCACCTTTATACTCCATTAAAGTTGATCATGTACAGATTGTGCTTAATCGGGTTCTTCCCTGGCCTCTGTGGCCGGTTAATAACAGCTGAATTTAGCATTGCTTTTGAGTTCATTCACAGGAGAGGAGGTCAGCGAACAAATGTTCACTGGTCTCCCTCCCATCTTGCCACCAACACCCACCATGGCTGTTCCAGGCCTGCAGGAGGAGCAGGGGAAACAGGCATACATGGAAGTCCGTGGAAGTGATTGGATGGCTGAATCACTTCCAACACAAAGCCAATAGTTGGCTTGTGTGGTCTAAACACAGTCCTGGCTTCAATAGTAGCAGGGATTGTGTTTAACCCCTTCATGACTGAGCTAGTTTTCAGTTTCTGTTCATAAATGACACATGCTTTTTACATTTTTGCTGTGTGATTCTTCCACAGCAGTAATATACTTTCTTACTAAATGTACCCACACATATTATATATTGTTTTTTAGAGGACAGATAGGGCTATATAATTATATCACCTATGTGTACCTAACCCCTCACTTAGTTTGAATAAAATTAAAAAAATAAGGAAAAAAACTAGAAGAAAACACTTTTTTCACAAGTTTTGATTATTATTATTTTTTTTTAGAATTTTTTTATATTAATTATAGTATAAAAAATATATTTATATATCATTTTTATTTTCCTAATTTTATTTTACACTTTATTTAAAAAAATTACACTTTGTAAAAAAATAAATAAAAAAATAATTGTTTTTTTCTTGTCAATTTATATCAAGCAGTCAATATGACTGCTTGATAAATTAACTTTTTTTTTATTTTTGGCTATTAGGCTGCTCCAAACTTAGGAACAGCTAATAATAACCTTAGAGAGTGATCCTGACTTTAGTCAGATTCAGATCTCCCTAAAAGCTCTTTGATCGTGCCTAGACGATCAGAACTGATACATTTCACTCAAAAGATATACATTGTATCTTTTGAGTGAAATGTATCTAAACATCGGGCTCTCGAGCTGTCAAAACAAATAGCAGAGAGGTGAGTCACTGCTACCTCTCTGCTATTTTCAGCTGTCAAATACAGGATTGCAAATTGCGGTCCTGTATTTCCATGTAACGGCTTCATTCTTTCATTAATGAAAGGAAAAAGCTTTTACAAAAAGCTTAATTATTTCATTAATGAATGCCTCAATACTGAGGCATTCATTAATGACTGGTAACTGCTGAGAATCAGCTGTTACCAGCATTACAAAGCCTGATATAACTCGTCACGTACAGTGTATGTGGCCAGTCATATAGGCACAAAGTGCCGGGACATACACTGTACGTCTCCCGTCACGAAGGGGTTAAACAACATAAGCTTTACGTCGGTGGCAGCAAAAAGGTTAAAACAGGTCACCAATTATATAAAGTTACATACTTACACAAAATCAATAGTTGTACCTTAAATACAATCATTGGTTTAAATGAAAAAAGGCAGTTCAGAGGGGAATGATTCTATGCAACGTGCAGTAATCCAGTTAATCCCATCTTTACAAGCATAGAGCAGGAACAGTATTGTTCTGTCTCAACTACACCTTACCCTGTGGCCTTTATAGCTCGACATGCAGCTAAACCCTCTTATTCTGCAATAAGCCAGACTGTATGAAATCTTAAAGCTTTATTAACAAAATAGGGTGGGGTGACACTGGTAAAAAGGAACATGTAAATAAAATAATAGCTCACAAATATTCAGAGAAACAAGTTCATCCCTACCAGCAATACTGCCATAAGGGGAATCTGGGTGTTTAAGCCAGACATGCTCTCAGGATGGCATCAGAATCTTTTCTACATGGATGGAGGCTGAATTCCCAGAATACGCTTGTTCCCTTCTCCTTGGGCTGAGAACTTACCATAGAAAAACAGAATGTTCTGTTGGAAAGGAAATTTTTCTCTATAGCACCATCTTGTGGCTGATTTTGAGAAGGCAGATAAGTAAAATAAATATCAGCCTATGGGATCACAACAAGTAATAAAAGGCAAATATGCAATTGTTGCTATAAGTTACTGCTTTAGATTTTGCTTTTTGCCTTTTACTTCCTTTAGTGCCTCTCCTTAACGCCTCTCTAAAGCCATTTTTTCGTTTTGGATAGAGTGGTGAGTGGTTGGATTTTTTTTTTATTGTGGTCTGTGTTCCTGCTGGGAATTGTCCATTGTTACTTTGACTGACAGTGAGCCAAATCCAAACTTTTTAGTTTCCCCTAGAACATGGATAGATGGTGAATTTTCCAGTAGGGATACTTGTTCTGGTGGCAGCTAAGAGCCTAATCACATCTGTTTGTTTTGGTACTGTATGTTTTGTTAATGCATGCATGTTAATGTGGCTTATGTTAAAGCAGCCTATTAACTTTGAAGGGGCTTCCAACATACCAAAGTGGTCAGGTACCTGCAGTCTTTGTTCCAACACAGCACACAACATTCTAATGCAGGTGCATTGCAAGGTGTGTTGGGGTGACATTCAAAATATGTGTATGTAATGTGCATTGCTGCAATGAATGGAGTGAATGGGCCCTAACAGAGGATTTATCAAACCTTGGAGAGATATTCTCTCATTGCATGTTGTCTACAGGTTTATCAAGAAAACCTGATAGGGGTTTTTAACCATTTCATACTCTATCCCAAAAAATATCTGATTGGTCCTTTCTGTTCAGATTTTACCGCCATAAACTGCATTTTAGAAATAGGAATGTTTTTTTTCATGTATAGTTATGTGGCAACCAACATTATCTTTAGGTTATATCCATTTTAAACCTCAGAAAGCAATTTCCCCTTTTGTAGTCAAGGAGACCATGTTCATATTTAATACAGGTACGACCATGCATAAGATTTTTCTTCACTGTCACTGCTAACATTATATACCTGTGGTGTAACTAGATGTTCAGCATTTTGACAATCCAGCTGGTTCTCAGCTTTTATTCACTAAATGCTCTTTCAAGGCCAGTAAATAATTCAAAAGATTGCTGCTTAAAAGAGTAAAAATAACACGAGTAACACAGAAACACAATTTAGTGCCCTGCCACACGGCGCCTACCTGAAAGCAGAATTATTTATTTTTAGTTGGTATGTTTAGGATTCTAAAACAAAGTTTCCGGGAGACGCAGAAATGGTGTCAGCAGCATTTTACCGTAGAAGGTCAATCTTTTTTTTTACATTTTTGGGCTCCTTCTCCTACATTAATAAAAATGTGTGAAGCTCTTCTTGCCCTCTTCATACTCAAGCACTGTCCCCAGCTTTCTCCTTCATCCAGCACCACTGGTCCACTAGTCATAGAGCTGGTCATCATGCAGCTTGGGCTCAGAGCACTCCAGGAGTGAGTGGCGCTCACATTTCATTACGTAAGCACCATTTAGACCAGGAGGAAGGCCCACCTCTTGCACTTCTGAGAAAAAAAAGATAGACCCATGATGTCACCAAATGACTTAGAAGATTGCAGTGAAAAAGATATGTATAAGTGGTTTTGGTTTTAAAAAAAATTAGGGGTTTCAGGGAGGAGGGTGGGCAGGGGAAGGGAACGTGGTAAACCTTAAGTTGGGCCTTTAAAATCCAATTGAAACTTAAAAGAAAACTATGGGGTAAGTGTTTTTCCCCATAGTTCTCCTAAGGGTCACGGGAGGACATATACTAGTGTCCTCGCCATGACCCAAAGCTCAGTATATAGTGAGCAACAGCTGGCAGTATACTGAGACAGCTGCAGCCGGGGCAGATCCCGACATTACTGTCGAGATTCACCCAGCTGGCTCTGCCAATCTAGCTGTACCCTCCCCCATCCGTTCCTCCACTCAGCGCTGCACGGAGGGACTGACAGTCACAGCTCTCTGCAGGGAGATGATCGAGAAATTAGCGAGCAATGGTATGCGTTCGCTCACTTCCCAACCTATTGAGCCGACGTGTGACAGTTTCGTTGTCACGCGTTGGCTCGAACTATGAGGATGAGTGATTTTCATTCTCCTTTAATTCCAAATGGTATAAATTAAGCCAGGGGACAGCAAATCACTTCCTGTGGAAGAAATCACATTGAAATGTTTTAGGGGATTGAATTCCAAAACAAAACAGGTCTAATAGCCCTGCAAACCAGTGGATAATATATTTAGTATTTTTGCTATTTGTGGAACAGATCACACTAAAACACTTTACATCACCTTATGTTCCAACAAATGCTGATTGGTAGGCTTTTTATGGCAGAAGAGACTGTGTAAGTCTCTTCTGCCATAAAAGCTTCTTTCTACCGTTTGGCAATTTTTTTTATTCCTGTTCGTTTAACTGTGCATGCGCAGCTCAGAGCACAGACCTGACATGCTGAGATGAAGTAACTCTCACGCTAATGCAGTACTTCAGTAAATGTTTTATGTCCCCTTTCTCTTTGATTAAATCTTGGAAGTAGCAGTTGTGTTTCTTTAATGTGAATTTATGAAGTGCCATAATCTTTTTCTGGAATTAGGTAGGTGCAGCCCTCGGTAGGCATAATGAGGTCCCCTAAAAATGTAGTCTTCTAAATTGGGCCCACTGTTTCATCTGAGTTTGACATGCCTGACATATACAAATGAAATCTAATGTAGTTGTACATGATTTGCTAATAAAGGTTTGTATAAGACGTTATTTGAAGGTGCTATATTCTTTTATCTTTTTCACCGTTTAAATAGCAATTCGCCCCTTTCTTAAAGTGTACCTAAAGACAAACCTTTTATTTTCTGAAAGAGTGGTGAATGGTTAGAACCCTCAGGTTTTTATTGCTTTCTGTGAAGCTATTGGGGAATATCACTCTGTGTGTGTGTCCTGGTGACCTTTTGGAGCATAAAGGGATGACAAAACTAATCGGTGACCAATGGTAGAGAAAACAAGGGCAAAGCCACCATTTTTAGTTGTCACCAGAACAGCAATAGAAGACAAATAGACACTTGTTCTGGGGATGACTTTTTAAGAGGGTATTTCCCTCGCTAGGGAAGGTTTCTTAAAATTTTCAACATTTTATTAAATTATACAAACTATTGCACATACCTTTAATTGTTACTATGCTCTCCACTATCCCCAGTACTAGTTTTAAAATCTGCAAAGAAGATTTAATTCTGTCCTCATCTATGTTATCATTCTGAAGCTGCAGAATAACTCAGCTGAAGCACCCAATTTTGTTGTCTGTACTATCTTTAGCATATCTTACATAACTGAGCAGACTATTTATTTTGGACAAACACATCCTATATTCTAAATATTAAACACATATACAGTTACACATGACATTTTGATTAAATATAGCGTCCTTGTCACAATCTCTGCCATAACCATAAACCTGTTGTATTTCGCCTCCCTCTGCCTTGCCAGTCTGGCACAAAATCCTAACAAGCTGTTCCCTGTTAATTTTAATTGCTCCTCCTGGGACATTCTTCAAACAAGACTGTTATCAAAGCCATTAAAGAACAGTAACAACAACAAAAGGTTCTAATGCAGTAAGGAATCTGCATGGAAGAAGGGATTAATCAACAAATATTAGACATTGAAATCAATTGTGGATTCTTCTAGCTCCTGCTTTTTAAATACATACATACCTTTTTATGTTGAGTAAATATTATGTCCTCCACAGGAGAAACACATTTCTATTACTATTCTGACATTTAGTTTTGCTAAAACGTTTATAATAATTTAATGAATAATACAAATGGAATATATTCAACTGTTTGCTCCATTTTCCCATTTCTGTATTTTCATTCATTCTGGACACCTATGGGTCTATTTATAAATGTTTTCACTGAAGATTTGCACAACTTTGATGCAAGAGTCACACATTTCTAATGTAAACTAATAAGAGTGTGTGAACCTTGGATGAAAAAAATGTGTAAATAGACCCCTCTTCTTGTGGGTTAACTTGTCTTGTTTTCTAAATTTGACATGGAAAGCAACAAGTAACAATAAAACAGGCTGGTCTTAGGCCAGGTTCACACAATTTTCCGGACCAGATCTGGAATGCGGTGCATTGCGTTTTGCCGCCTTTTTACCGTGATTTTGCCACATTCGCGGGCTTTTCTTTTTGTTTTCTCTTAGCTTAAAATGGGCTTTCAGATGCGGCCCAGTGCGTTTACATGCACTTTATGCTTTTCCATGCATTCCAGACCAGGGAAAATGAGACGAGCAGTATTTTTTTCTTGTCTGGTCCAGAACGGACTGCACTGGTGTGAACACAGCTCAGAAATACCATACGGATACATTGGGATGCTTTTTGTGGTCTGAGAACAAACTGTTCCGGTCTGGACTTGATCCGGACATGGTGTGAACAAGCCCTTAAGCTGCAAAGTGTAAAAGGGGAAAAACACACAATAAAGCTTCATGACATTTGTATTTTATTGCAATGCAATTGTTTTCATTAAAATTAAGAAATGTTTTTTAAATAAAAAAATAAAGAAAAGAGATGCTTCTAACAGTGATCACTCACTGTTAGAATTATTTTAGCGTATTGTGGTAAAAGCAATAAATAACAGATTACATATTGGCCATTGTTTGTTATTACACAGTATTTCATGGGGACTGTTTTAGTTTACTGTAAAAAAACAAAACAAAAAGCACAAGTATGCAGGTTTATTATTTTAAATAATTCTATTTTATTTGAGAGGAGCAGCTGCAAGAGTTCTGACGCTCAGCTGTCATTCACTCAAGCAGAAATGAAAACAGCATGGTCAAAAATGGCAAAGAATGGTACATGCACAGTTTTTTTCCTTGTTTTTGAGTGAAACTGCTGCTTGTATTACTGACAGCTGCTTATCAACATGGAGATCAAGGATCCTTAGGCCTGAAGCACTCTGCCTCTGGTTCTCTTCCTTATGTGATGCTTGGAATATAACACAAACCATTTAAAAATATCTGTTTTGTGGGAAAAATACATTACATTTGCAACACATTTTGCTCAGCTCAGTGTCTCCCACAACAATCTTCAAGAGCCATTATCAGGTCATGTTTTTCAGGTCTCTTTATAGCATCAGGGGGACATTATAAGTGGCCTTCTTTGAAACTGTGACTTATTAAAATGGGTGTGGGAGTACCTGAAAAACCCCAGTTGGACTTCAGGACTGTCATAATTAGTAACTTAATCTGTCCAGTATTTAGCCTAATTAATCTGTCAAAGAAATACTGGAAATAAGTTTTCATTATTGCTTTAAATACTAAATCTTGTTGTTTGTTTGTCATTTTTTAGGTTGGAAAGTACAAGGATCGTAGTCTTCAAATGAAGTATTATGTGTGGCCAGTATTTGACCTGTACCCAAACTCCGAGGAACATAAAGATGAGCATCTGAGCATAGTAACATTAGAGGAAGCTCCTTTTGTTATTGTCGAAGATGTTGATCCGTTAAGTGGAACCTGCATGAGGAACACTGTTCCCTGTCGCAAGCAAATACGTATAGAGTATGTAATGTTCCTGTTTGATTTTACACTGTAACTTATCTTTGTATGCCTTAGGAGAAAGAAAATACCACTTGGTTAAAGGGATCTAAATCTGGGCACTACAAAATTGGGGACAATACAAGGTTGAGATGTTGGCAATAAAATCCCCATATGCATTAAATTATATGTCCTCTGTTTATATATATATATATATATATACACATACGCACACACAGTATATCTAGGTAATGGTGTTTTCTACAGCTTCTGCTGTATCTATTGATATTACTTTAATGTGCTTATAACCTGTTTGTATGTTTGCACAGCAGTACCTTTTGAATTTTGTGTGACAGCAGCTGCAAACATTCTCAGATGCAGCACTACAGTTTCACTCAGGTCTATGGGAGTTTACTGCACAGATGTTGCCAGTGGCAGAGGAGATTTCCACAGCGAGAATGTAGACACTGCAGGATGTCTCCACAAAGAGAGAGTAATGGGATGGCGTGTTCTAGGATTGGTCGGGGAGCTAGGGAATAGGGACTAGGTTTCTGTGTTGGCAAACTCCCCCCAGCAGTTTATGCTTTACCTTGTTTCTCCAGAATTTCTTTCAGCTACTGGGAGCAAAGGAAATATCACATACCTCCCGGTATGGAAAAACATGTGACTCAAAACAGATAAGCACATATCGAATTTCGCATAGTGGACCAATCAGGAAGCCTAGCAGCGTGTAATGACTCGCCACCTAGCTTCCTGATACTGGAAGTTCCAGTATTGGGATAGGCATCGAGAACATTTGGGCAAGTACGAGTACTCGTCCAAATACTCAGTATCGGTATCGGTGCATCCCTAATTTTTATACACTGAGCAGACATCCCTGCTGCTGATACGGCATCTGACAATAATGATTTTCTAGAAAAATTAATTTCAGACGATCAGTTTTCCCCCCCAAGATCAAATGGCCAGGAAGTGTCTGCAGAGATCCTCAGATTATTTCTTGACTGTAAACAGTAGTCAGTAAATAGTAGTCAGATTAAGTGAAAAATCATCTTATGTTTAAGGCTAGCCTGAGAGTACTAATGTCAAGTGTAACACGCTTAGTTCTAAACTATACTCTTAAAACTTAATTCCAGGTATGGGAAAAAAACACTATTGGCGGTTATTCACTAAGCTGCCAAAGGCAGTCGAGTGAATAACAGAGCCGGAGTGAAGTGAATCGAATGCCATTCGACTAGTCACTTCAGCCCTGAACAGCTGATTTCAGCCGTACATCGGCTAAAATCAGCCTTACATCGGCTCCCTTCGGTTCAGCCGAACATGCTCAGCATGTTCAGCTGAGCCTAAGTGAAGAAGTTAATAAAAGAAAAAAACAAACAGTGCAAGCTCCCCCTCCCAAACCATACCCCTTAGGTCTAGTAGGAAAGTTAGGAGGGACCCCAAGTAAAGTAAAATAAAAATTTTAGGGTTCCCCCAAAGTCATACAAGGCCGTTTAGGTCTGGAAAAGCACCTTGTTCTGGTGCCGATGGGGACAAGGGCCTCTTCCCCACAATCCCTGACCCATTGTTTGTGGGGGTCTGCAGGCAGGGGGGCTTATTTACATCAGGGTACCCCTTTAATTAAGGGACACCCAGATGCTTTTCCCCCCTTGTGACTGAGTAAGGGGTACTTGTACCCCTACTAATTCACTAAAGGGTTAAAGTAAATTGTAAATAAACAGACCAGACATTCAGAAAAAACTCCTTTAATTTAAAAGAAAAGCAACAAAAATATTTGACCTTTAATAAAAAAAAATCCCACAAATTGATCCAACGGCATAATCCAAAGGTAAATCATGACGTCCAGCGTTGTGCACGACGACGACGACTTGTCAAAATAAAAAAAAACTCACCACCCGACAAACTGCCTTTGCAGAATGACCTGTTTGACAAAAGCCGACAAAAATTAAACAAATGGCCGGAGCTAGTGGTGACCTCATGGCTGGCTCCGCCCATCTGTTGTCATAGAATGACAGGCTACTGTCCTCAAATGACCTGAGAACAGTAGCTTGTCATTGCATGATAACAAATAGGCAGAGCCAGCAGTGATGTCACCACTAGCGCCGCCTATTTGTTTACATTTGCGGGAAGAAAGGTCTGCTGTGGCAGACAGCTCTCTCTGCATCGGCTGTGTCTTTGGCTCAGCCGAGCCGAACACATGTGCTTCGGCTCGGCTGAGCCGTTCAGCTGCTGTACAGGCTATTGTGAATAGTCCGTACAGCAGCCCTTCGATTCGGCTGAACCGAAGGGCTCCAGCAGCCGAAGTGAGCTAAAGGATTAGCCAATGCTTTGGCTTAATCCTTTGGCTCCTTTGTGAATAACCCTCTATTGTTTGTCACTCTGTCTGCTCCAAGGTATTCTGTAGTTTAATATTTTTATATGTTTCTAAGACAGTCTTTTACTTATATAAACACCTCTTGTAGTAATGGAGACTTCTTATTGCAAACTGCTTGGATCTTTGCATCTGACTGGTCTTGTTGCCGCAGCTTGTGTCATGACTCCAGCACTGTTATCAGTTCAGTTTTCTTGTCTAGCAAATAGAAAATCAAAATCAAGTTGTGAAGTGGGCCTTGCCAAAAGTACCCACCCTTAGTGCAGGGTTAAAGATTGTAGAACTGTCTATCACATTTCCACAAATTAATGTAGGAAATTGGGGCTTTTGGTTTTTTATATAATAGAAATGACAGAATTCCAATCAGCGAGTGGAGTGAAAATCATTTTTTATGCCTGGAGTTGAGCTTTAAAGACATCTAGAGGTAATGCTAGACGTTAGAACTAAAAACGGGTATTAGAGAGTGCAGTTTCAATCAGCATAGGGTTCGAATTGTGACTTTTATTGTTACATACTCATAAAGCATCCTCATAGAGAGTTTAACAAGTGCAGAGACTATAGCTGTACCGTAACATCACCCTGTTATTATTGTGATGATCTTATTACAGTACTGTGACCCCTGTGGGCAAAAAGTACACTGGCTAAAGAGATTAAAATCCCTGAATAGGGAAAAAAAACAGTTGTCACTTGGAAATTATCCACACATTTCTCAAAGAAGAACCCTTCAGGCATGTTGTAGTCCCTCCCTTACTGTGCTTCACCTTTATTTTAATGGCTATGCATTTTTAGAAACAAAAGATTTACTCAAGCTGTCTAACATCTCTCCATCAAGAGCTAACTAAGTGGAAATGTGAGATATATTGAGTAACCTTTTCAGTGCAAATTCAATAAAGTCTGAGGGCACTGTGGGGGGCATCAGTGATGTAGTTCTTACTGTACTCTGTACTGAAGAAGTTAAAGAAGTTTTCTAATTTCAGTGGAAACTTGTCTTTGAGTAATCTATTATATACAGAGGATAGTCTGAATTGTACTGTATAAAGGTATGTGTGCTCCCAAAGCTCAAAAAAGCAACTATTCAGCTGTTTTTCCACGAAGAAAGCTTCTGAATGGGGAGAGTATCTGTGCAATGACACAATTTCAAATTTTCCAGTCAGAAGCGGCAGTGAACGTATGGACATTTATAAGCACTAGTTTTGTTGTCAGACCTGTGAGAAATGTATGTCCATTTGCCAAATTAGGTAAGGGTTAGCACTATTCCCGTACAGTACTGGGTCTTGCATAAAGTTGTATTTCTCCCTGTCTTTATAGGTTTGATTTTGTTTTCTCATTTTGACCAGAGTTGGGTGTTAAAATAGCCAAATAATTGTTTTTGTTTTGTAGGGAAGGGTTAATATGATCCTGATGCTAGTATTACATAGTTACATAGTTACATAGTATTTGAGGTTGAATAAAGACACAAGTCCATCAAGTCCAACCTATTGTGTGTATGCATTTATGAGCTGATGTGTGCATGTGTACGAGTCCATGTGTGATTTTTTTTTTCTCTTAGCTATACCTGTACCCCTGTATGTTATGCTCTCCCAGGAACTCGTCCAGGAGTCTCTTGAATGATTCAACACTCTTAGCTGAAATCACTTCCTGTGGCAGCGAGTTCCAAACCTTAACCTTGCGCCCTGTGTGGTGAAAATTTTAGCTTGTGCCCTCTGGTCTTTGTTACAGAGCTGACAGTAAACAGTTTGTTACTGAGGTTGCTGTCACTCTTGAATAGTTTATACATAAAAATCATGTCCCCCCTTAATCTCCTAACCTCCAACGAGAACACATTTAATTTTAACAACCTTGTTTCATAGTTCAGATCCTCGAACCCCTTAATGAGTTTGGTTGCCCTCTTCTGGACTTTTTACAGCTCAAGGACATCCTTTCTGAGTATTGGTGACCAAAACTGGACCGCATACTCCAGATGTTACTCACGGTCCTGATGACAGATTACCCTGTCGGTTCGCCTAATGATGGAGTCTCCCACCACCAGGATCTGCCTCTCCTGATCCTCCATTCGACTTCCCGCCTCGCTGGAGCAAACACTCCCACCCCCAATAGAGGAGGCGACCCGCTCCAGCAGAGTCACCACTGAGCTAATATCCCCAACATCACGCAACCTGGGATATTTGTTGGGGTTAACCAGTTCAGGGCTGACCTCCCTAGCACTCTTCCCTCTACCCCGTCTTCTAACAGTGACCCAGCTCCCCTCCTCGGGAACCTGCTCCTCCGCGCCCCCCGTCTCAACTGGGCCCCCCTCCACCACAGCCTGGTGCGTTAGGTCCAGACTCTTTTCCATGCTGATTATGCACCTCAGTGTTGCCAGTTTGCTGCTTAGATCCAGAATCTGGGCTTCCAAACAAACAACCCGCTCACATCGAGCGCAAGTGTATTCCCCCTCAAACGCCTGTTCAAGGAACGCATACATTGCGCACGATGTGCACTTTGTTGCACAACCACTCATGGAAGACATTTTCCCCCTTATTTATTTGATACCCTGTTTGGTTTAATTGTATTTTATTTGTATTTATTTTTTATTTATTTATTTATTTTTATTATACTACAGCACTGTGGTTATTTCACTGGAGCCTTTAATTTATTTAATCTACTCTGTGTTACAATTTTTGTTCAGTTTATCGTTTACTATAGTTCACTATTGTCCTGTGTATAATTTAAGTTAGATTATACTGCTTCACTAGGGTTATTATACTAAGGACCTGTTATTATACTAAGGACCTGTAGTTAATTTTCATTTGTTTTAATTTATATTCATGCTGGCTGTGTGATTTAATTCCGCTTTATTATGCTATGGCCCTTTGTTTTTTCTTATGCTACTGTCCTGTGGTAAGTTAAATTGAATTTATATTAGACGCCTTTGGCTTAGGGTAAGGTATGCTTAATCCCTATGTTTTTATTTTTACTATGCCCCTTTGGTTACTATACCTTAATGCTATGCCTAAAATTCTATATTTGATAGTTATAAAATATATATATATATGTATATGCACACACCCACACCCAATTACCTTTAAACTTTAACCCTATACGTACCTCCTCAGCCCTCTCAGCAATGTGTATAAACCTGTAATACTTTATGTATATCATGTATAACGGATATAAAGCAACTGCCCCCTGTAAAAGCATAAGTTGTTTCCTCACGTGTCCAGTAGACAGTGATTTAATTATTTGCTAGCTTTATACTAGTGACATGGTTGCTGTAAACCCTGTTAGGTTTTATGGTTGAATCTATTTTCATTAAGATTTCACAGCATGAAAAAAAAAAAAAAAACAGATACCAGAAAAACACAAACATCAGAAAAACATGGAAAGGCCCTACAGGAATACAATGTTAAAGCTGAAATTACTCAGTGGAATACAACAGGAAGTACTCAGCGAGTGTGTGCAGTGAGAGGAATTATGCATTGGTGTCAGTCTATGTAGCCAAGGCCAATCTGAGACAATCACCAACTTGCAATGGGCAACATCAGTACCTAAACTATAAGTACATAAGGAAAAATAACAAGATAAAACATGTGAATAGGCCCAGAAATGTCAAAGGCAAAAGTTCCAACAAAGAATAAAGAAATAGAAAAGCAGGAGACATAGAATAACACAAGTAGGGAAAAATAAAGAGAGAAAGTCCCACCGGGGAAAAGATTGGAAGTTGTAAGTACAGGAAGGTAGCCACTGAAATACAAACCTTTACCTGATCTTAGCCTTCAAATCATCAGAGGTAGAAAAGTGTATCCACGCCCATAGAGTGTAAAATGTGTCATAGGAATCAGAGTCAATAGCTAATAATTCTTCCATGTGCATTATATAATTCATGGTGGAAACCCAGCGGGAAATTAGTGGAGTTACATTCTTTTTCCAAAAAGCAGGTATCACCTGACGTCTCAGTAGACATTTTTTCTGGGTCCCTCTGGAGCCAGGGAGTATGGAGAGAAGGGCGATATCTGGAGAGGGAGTCAATGTGATGTCATAAAGATCATTATAGAAAGCAAAAACTTTAAGCCAAAAGCAATGTATTAGGGGGCAATCACACCATATGCGTAAGGAAGTACCATGTTCCCCACCACATCTCCAACAGTCAGCAGGAATATTGGCATAGATGCGATGCAAAGAGACCGGGTCTCTATACCACCACGTAATGATTTTAACATTTCACTCCTGAGAATAACGGGACATAGAGGATTTTTGAGTGCAATAAAAAAACGGTGTCCCATTCCTCCTCCGTAAGAACTTTACAAAGTTCCTGATGCCACGACCTAACATAAGAAGGCAACTGAAACTGAAGGTCACTTTTCCCTGCAATAGCTTGTACAGGACAGATAGGGTGTGTTTTAAGGGAGCCATTGAAGTACAAAGCTGCTCAAAGTGCTTAAGTAGTCTACAAGGTGTTCCAGTAGCCGACAAGGACTTGCAGAAAGACAAAATTTGAACGTTGTGTAAGCAGTTGGGCATTCAGAGGGAAGAAGGCAAGCGAGGTTGAAAGGACACCGTTGAAGAGTCAACAAAGTCTCTAGCAAAAGGCCAAGAGGTGCGAGAGTAACCACCTAAACGAGAGCTGTGCATCCCAGAGGAAAGGCTATATTGTCAAACAAGGGAGTATTGGAGCTAGGAATAGAGGACAATTGAAAAGGGGACCTGTTGAGGTGCCAAACATTCAGAGTGGCTCGTGTAAGGGGAGAAAGCTGGGACCTATAGATTGTAGGCAGGGAGGCTATCTAGGGAAGTGGTCTTAAATCCAGGGCAGAGATATCCTGTTCTATGACAGTAGATCCTTTTCTAGGAACCGAGGTAAACCAGTCTAATATATGAGATAAGAGGGCAGCCCAGGGATATAGTTTAAAATAAGGTAGCCCTGCATAACATCCAGTATTGGAGGTGGGAAAATCCATTGGACCATATGGTGCAAGTACAGAGAAATAATGTCCTAGGTATGTTAATAGGGATGGTCTGAAACAAAAACAGAAATTTGGGGAGAATATCGATCTTAATCGCATGCATCTTCCTGAACCAAGACAAATTAAGGGGTCATGAAGAGTCCAGTTCTCTGACATATTTTAGTTAGCAGAGGCATATAGTTACACGAGTATAAATCTGACAAATCTCTAGAGATAGCTACCCCCCAAATATGAGATGGACCTAGGCTGCCATTGGAAGGTTGTCCTGCAAACTGGAGAAATGGTCAAGGGAAGTATTCAAGGCCACCGTCTTGGACAAGTAAATTTTGAAATAACTAAGGTCACCAAACCTACAGAACTCCGAGAGTAGGGAATGTAAACTAATACAGGGTTGCTGTATATATAGGAGTAAATCAGCATATAGAGATAGCTTATGGTGACCGGAGGCCATCAGAATTCCTGTAATAAAAGGATTATTGCAGATAGCCTGTGCTAAATGGTTAATACGAATAACAAAAAGGAGTGGGGAAAGAGGTAATCCCTGCCTGGTTCCATTAGTAATAATGAAAAGTACTATATTTAACTCCATTACAGTACCCTGGCCAAAGGAAAAGAATAAAGTGCCAAAATCTGCACCAAAGAGAGACGGAGAAACTCCCAACTAACCCTATTAAAAGCTTTTTCTGTCTCAAAAGACAGCAGACAAGCACATAGACCACATTTTCGGACATGAGATATGTGTTGTCCCTAGCTTCTCTACCCTGGATGAAGTTCACATGATCATTATGCACAATAGAAGGAAGCTGAGGGGCCAAACGGTCAGCAATAAGTTTAGAATACATTTTTATATTGCCATTAAGAAGGGAGATCTGCCTATAGATGCTGCAAAGAGAAGAGTCCTTTCCAGGTTTGAGAAAGACCATGATGGTTTCCTCCAACATCTCCGCCAGCAAGGGATGAGATTCATCCACCAAAATAAAAGTGCGGTGTGAAAGAGGTGCCAATTCAGAGACAAAAAGTCTTGTAAAAACGGGAGTAAAACCATCCGGACCCAGACATTTTCCAGACTTCAAAGATTTAATTGTCCGGGAAATGCCAACCTCCGTAAGGAAGCATCAAAAGATTTAGCAACAGCAGCAGGTAAGTTAGGGGGGGCTGTGTCAGTAATATATTGTTGCATAGAATTATGTAAGAAGGAGACAAGTTAGAGAAAGTTACAGGTATTAAATTCTATAGAGAATCATAATAAGAGCGGCATGCTTCAGCTATCTCTGTACTGAAATGGAGTTTAAGATTGGTCGAGGTAGAGACGGAGTGAACGGGGGTGCGCGCTGCTGTAGGGTGCAACAAGCAGCCAAGTGCTTCCCACATTTATTAGCAGAATCATCAAACTTCGAGCAAGCCCTATCCTTGGCAGCAATAGAACTCTGATCTAAAAGGCCAAGCAGCTTGCGTCTAGTATTAAATAGATCAACCAAAGTGATACGCAGCAGGCCACGCTTCTTTTCAGCCTCAAGGACCACTATTTTGTTCAGTAAAGATGTAATTTGGAAGGATCTCTCTCGTTTGAGGCAGAAGCTATGTTGAAGAAAAAGACCGCGAAGAACACATTTCAGTACCAGGAATTTGGTGGAGGGATGAAACTTATCGTGACAAAATCAGCAATGGTTTGTGAAATGGCAGATTTGCAAACAGGGTCTAATAACATGACATAATTTAGTCTCCAAGTAAACGCTCTACTGGGTTGCAAGAAGGTACCCAAGCGAAGAGTAACCCGTGCATGGTTGAACCATAACTGGAGCCCAGAAGGAGGAGCTGAGTCCAGAAGGGAGCACGAAATGAGAAAGTAATCCAGGCGACTAAGAGAACCATGAGAAAAAGAGTAATATATATAATCCATATCATCAGGGTGTAGAAGTCGCCAGATGTCAACTAATTGGAGTTGACTGAGATACCAAGATGTCAACTAACTGGAGTTGACTGAGATACCACCTAACGGTCGAAAGAGTAGCTAGAGTGATGGTCGACTTACCACTAGTAGAGCAGTTAAGTCGTGGCACAAGGGAGAGGTTAAGATCACCTCCTAGTATTAAATTGGGGTGTCCAAATGAATCTAGTTTGGAGATGGTGGGAAAGAAACAGCACCTGTGAATGGTTTTGGAAAATACACGATAGCCAAAATATACAGAGGGTCTTCATTTTAAGAAGAATAAATCTCCCTAAGGTGTCAAGCCGCTGCTGCAGAATTATGTGCTGAAAACACCAATGAAAGGCAACAGAGACCCATTTGGACATAGCTACAGGATTCGGGCAATGAGTCCAGGTGGGAAAATATTTATTATTGAGCCTCGGAAAAGTACCTAGCTTAAAGTATGTTTCCTGCAAAAAGAGGATATCAGTCCTCTGTCTATAAAAATAGTACAGAATTTGATTCCTTTTTTGAGGTGTATTAAAGACTCTGATGTTTAGCGAAGATAATGATACAGCAAGATTAGCCATTTAAAAAACCTCACAAGAGCAATGAACAAGTGTGCCAACCCCGACAGGGACCCAAAAGAAAGAGGGCAAAGAAAAGGGAGAAAAGGAAGCAGGAAAGAAGACAGAAGCCGTACATAGAAAAAAGAAACCTAAAAGAACTAAACAGAACAAAATTACATACGCCACCTGCTGGCGAAGGACACTATATATCAAGTTCTATCAACTAAGAATGTAAACTAACAGTCATACAGGATACAGTGCAGATAAAAGAAACAAAAAAAACCCCTAGCACTGCAAAACCTATAGGGCGGAAGTGGGAGACATGAGCGGGGGCCCCCTGCTTCAAAGGAACTATTGGGAGCTGGGCAAGACCAGGGGAGCTAAAGGACAAGGGGATCAGGGTACAGGCAACAGGATACAGCAAGCTGGAACAGGGCTCAGAACTGCAAACAGGTATCAGGGCTCAGGGCAGGGCTACAGGATACTGGGGCTCAGGATTCAGGAACTGGCAACAAGGAAGGGCGACAGGATACTGAGCCAAATACCCTCCCAGAAAGCACCAGAGATTGGATGATTGCTGGCAGCTGGGAGACACCCGCAGGTGAGCATCGGAGTTGCAGGTTCCAGCACCACCCAGTGGTGGTCGGGTATCTGACAGTTCCTGGCTGCTGGAGACACTCGCAGGCGAGCACAGGAACTGGAGGACCTGGCTTCGGCGCCACCTGGAGGTGCTCTGGATCCTGGCACATTACAGTACAATTCAAGGCAAGGTGGTAAGGAGGGCCCTGCCCGTTAGGGCTTACAATCTCAAAGGGAGGGGCAAGTGATACATAAAGAGGTGGGGATGAGTTGTTTGAGAACGTGATGGTTGAGTGGTTAGTTTGAGGTAGGATAAGCTTCCTTGAAGAGATGAGTCTTAAGGTATCACCTAAAGGCAGTCAGAGTGGGAGATAGATGGATAGGTTTGGGTAAAGAGTTCCAAAGGATGGGAGAGACTTTAGTGAAATCCTGGAGGTGAGCATGGGAGGAGTTGATGAGGGAGCTGGAAAGCAGAAGGTCTTTTGAAGAACGGAGAGGAAATATCATGAGCTCAGTTTTTGAAAGGTTGAGTTTTAAGAAGTGTTGTGACAGTTAGTAGATTAGTGACAGTTAGTAGATTAGTGACATGTAAGGACACTGAGGGGGTGAGTTGTGGAGTTGAAAGATATATTTGAGTGTCATCGGCATAGAGATGGCCTTCGTCAGGGGGAGACATGTCACCGGAACGGTGGGGGGATGTGGGAAAGGTACCCAGTGTTCCCTCTCAGTGGGACCCTTGTGAGGGTCAGAAGTACCTTAGGCCGCCGGTGCGCTCCTCTGACAATTGGGGATTCCACACCGGATCCTTCGTCCTCTTCAGTGCCCTGGGAGGGCCAGCACCGAATCCTGCGTTACCCCCTTGGCTGAATCCTGGGACCGAGTGGCTCAGCAGTCAGGGGCCACCGGTCTGGGGATTCCGGGAGGTTCTCCACGGCCGGATCGGATGGCCGACTAGGTCACTTGGCTGGTGCACGAGGCGTGTTCACAGGCTTTTCTGTGAGAGATCGCCGGTGGGAGTACTCATTTTCCCCAAGATGGATCCTGTTCCTCTTCTACAGACTGCACAGATGGATGCAGGTCCTTCAGGCACCAGCTCTGCTCAGGTAGGTGGATACTTCTATGTATTCACTCCCTGTAGTTCTGAATGTAGCTATTTTCCTCCACCTGGGGCTCCTTGGTGTTGGGCTTAGGGTGTTGAGGGGGCACTATGACTTTTCTACATGCGGTTAGCAGAGAGTTAATTCTGCTTCTTCTGCTATTCCTTGTTGCAGGTCCAGGTTTCTAAGGGCAAGGCTGTCCCAAAAAGGAAATGTGCTCTTTGCTCCTTGAAGCTGGGAACTGATTGGAAGAAACCACTCTGTCAAAAATGCATTGAAGGAGTGTGCAGAGAAGAATCTGCCTCAGCATGCGGTAGCTTGTTGTCCACTGTTAGGGAAGAACTAGTCTCTAACTTTTCCTCTTTTAGATCCCTGATAGCAGATTTGAGACCAACTGCAACACAGGTTTTGGTGCCCGGGCCTCTGGCTCAGGCTCATCTTCTCCAGACAGGGTCTAGGTCAGGAGAGGTCTGTCAGAGGGAGCCAGAGGAGTATAGGGTCGCTGCATCCTCTCATCAGGCAGAGGACAGTGACAGGGACGTTAGTCCTCCTACCTCTAAGTATAAGTTGTCTCTAGAAGAGGTAGATAAATTGTTGGGTGCCATGTATGATACCCTAGATATGCAGGAGGAAAAAGTGCTGCTTTCTAGGCACGATTTGATGTACCAGGGGCTCCAGCAGCCGAAAGCCAGAATTTTCCTGGTGCACAAAGTACTTGCGGATGCAATCTGTAAGGAATGGGCTGAACCAGAGAGGAAACCTCTTTTTTTCCAACAGCCTAAAGAGACGTTTTCCCTTTGATGAAGACGCATCGATGCAGTGGAACATGGTTCCTAAAATTGATGCGTCGTTGTCAAAGGTCTCGAGAAAATCAGACCTAGCGTGGGACTCTGCTAGCACAAGTCTCAGGCCTGCCTTGGCAACAACTTGTATTTACAGAAACCTGGAATATTGGCTTACCCAGTTGAAAAATCACTTGCTGTCGGGTACGCCGAGAGAACAGATCATAGATTCCCTTCCAATGCTGGTTAAGGCCATTGCTTTTATGGCAGATGCTTCAGCCGATTCGGTTAGAATGGCCGCTAGGACGGGAGCCTTGGTCGACTCTTCTCGCAGGGCGATTTGGTTGAAGGCCTGGGAGGGAGGTGCGGCCTCAAAATTGAGGCTTTGCAATCTCCTGTTTAGTGGCGATCTTCTTTTTGGGCCTGAATTGGAAGCCATATTAGAACGTACAGCTGATAAGAAGAAGTATTTTCCAGAGAAAAAGAAGAAGCCCTTTCGTAGATTCTTTAAAGGGCCCAGAAACAAGGGTCAGAATACGAAGGGGGAACAGCCCAAAAAACACTGGACGGGGCAGAAAGGCAAGGGAAAGGGGAGTATTTTTACTAACCCTCCCTCCAAAACTCCAAAACAGCAGTGACTTCTGTGTGAGGGTGGGAGGAAGGCTAGCGGGGTTTCTCCCTCATTATATCCTCAATCTAATCCAAGAGGGGTACAGGTTGGGATTCTGCAGCCCCCCACCCAATCGTTTTTTGATCACAAATCTCCAGAGGAACGCATCTCGAGCAAACGCTCTTTGCCTTCTGCTGGGAGAGTTGGTGGATCAAAAAGTGCTTATTCAGGTTCCGGATCAGGAGAAGGGTCAGGGCCTGTACTCTCACGTATTTGTTGTGCAAAAGCCGTCAGGGAAGTACAGGTTGATCCTAAATCTCAAATTCTTGAATTTAGCGATCAGGTACAAGAGGTTCTGCATGGACTCCATCTTTTCGTTCCGGAATCTGTTGCAAAAGGATTCCTTTTTAGCGACTCTAGATTTAAGGGATGCCTATCTCCACATACCTATTCACAGGACGTCACAAATTTGTTTACGCCTGGCGGTAAGAGTAGGTCAGACGGTGGTACATTACCAGTTCAGAGCACTTCCTTTCGGGCTGTCCTTGGCCCCTCGCATTTTTACAAAAGTTTTGGGGGAGGCAATAGCTCCTTTGCGGCTGCAGGGGATTTGCATCATCCCCTATTTGGACGACATTCTACTGTCCGCCAGCTCAGAGGCTCAATGCACCAGAGACCTGGACGTTACGCAGGTTTGGTTGCAGGAACTGGGATGGGTAGTGAATTTACAAAAGTCCAATCTTGTCCCCTCTCAAGTTACGGTGTTTCTAGGGTACATCCTGGATACTGTGAAGCAAAGGACCTTCCTTCCGGAAGAAAAGATTCTGAAGTGGGAAATGCGGTAAGCCACTTACAGACGAATTGTCCCAGGTCCTTAAGGGAGATCATGTCTGTGTTGGGTTTCATGATATCCTGTCTACCGGCTGTTCAGTGGGCAAGATTCCACCAGAGGGGTCTGCAGGGGTTCCTGTTGAAAAGGTGAGACCAATCACAGGATACCTTGGATGCTGCGGTTATTGTTCCTCCTTTTGTGAGGAGGGGCTCCTTTTTTTGCGGGAGGCAAGAATGTCCTCCAATTGGAGGGAGCTGAGAGCAGTTTTGAACGCGGTCCTGGCGTTTCAAGATCAGATAAGGCATCAACATCTGCTAGTGCTCTCGGACAATATAGCCACTGTGTGTTACCTAAACAAACGGGGGAACCAGGAGTTCTTACCTTCAGGCGATAGAGAAAGAAATCTTCCTTTGGGCAGAAGTGAATCTGGGTTCCCTTTCGGCAGTGCACCTAAAGGGAACGCAGAATACTCTGGTGGACTATCTGAGTTGGTTTCAAGTTCTCCAGGACGAATGGGCTTGGATCAGGAAGTCTTCGACCTCTTGACTCAGAAGTGGGGTTTACCACAGGTGGATCTGTTTGCTGCACGGGACAATGCAAAATTAGGCCACTTTTTTCCCTGAATGCAGCAGACAACGCAGTGGCAGTGGACGCCCTTTCGCTTCCATGGGGTTATCGTCTGTGCTACGCATTCCCACCCATTCATTTAATTCCGAGGGTTCTACAGAAGTTCTTTCTAGAACAGACAGACTTGATACTGATAGCACCCTTTTGTCCCAGGAGAGCGTGGTTTACGACGGTATTGTCCTTGATGGACTGACCGCCTTGGCCACTTCCGATCATCAAGGACTTGTTATCACAGGGGCCGGTCATGCATCCAGCAGTAGACAGACTGTCCCTCCATGCCTTCTATCTGAGGAGGTGATTCTAAAAAACAAGGGTCTGTCTTCCAGGGTGATTGGCACCTTATTATCCAGCCGTAAGTTAGTTACGCTGAAAATTTATGGTAAGGTGTGGAAGACTTTCTGCTCCTGGAAGGGGAGACATAACAGGGATGCGAATATTCCATCTGTGCTGGATTTCCTTCAGGAAGGAGCTGACGGGGGCTTGGCTATCAGCACGTTGAAAGTCCAAGTCTCTGCCCTGAGCGTGTATTTTCAGTACTCCCTTGCTAATGATCCACTGGTGAGTAGGTTCTTTAAAGCTCTCAAACAAATTAGGCCAATTACAAGTTGTTCCATTCCGAAGTGGGATTTGTCACTGGTCCTACAGGGTCTGATGATTCCCCCTTTTGAACCTCTGTCTGCTCTTCCGATCAAGATGATTA
>NW_017307392.1:0-10043 GCF_000935625.1 Nanorana parkeri | reverse complement strand
CTGAGAGCAGTTTTGAACGCGGTCCTGGCGTTTCAAGATCAGATAAGGCATCAACATCTGCTAGTGCTCTCGGACAATATAGCCACTGTGTGTTACCTAAACAAACGGGGGAACCAGGAGTTCTTACCTTCAGGCGATAGAGAAAGAAATCTTCCTTTGGGCAGAAGTGAATCTGGGTTCCCTTTCGGCAGTGCACCTAAAGGGAACGCAGAATACTCTGGTGGACTATCTGAGTTGGTTTCAAGTTCTCCAGGACGAATGGGCTTGGATCAGGAAGTCTTCGACCTCTTGACTCAGAAGTGGGGTTTACCACAGGTGGATCTGTTTGCTGCACGGGACAATGCAAAATTAGGCCACTTTTTTCCCTGAATGCAGCAGACAACGCAGTGGCAGTGGACGCCCTTTCGCTTCCATGGGGTTATCGTCTGTGCTACGCATTCCCACCCATTCATTTAATTCCGAGGGTTCTACAGAAGTTCTTTCTAGAACAGACAGACTTGATACTGATAGCACCCTTTTGTCCCAGGAGAGCGTGGTTTACGACGGTATTGTCCTTGATGGACTGACCGCCTTGGCCACTTCCGATCATCAAGGACTTGTTATCACAGGGGCCGGTCATGCATCCAGCAGTAGACAGACTGTCCCTCCATGCCTTCTATCTGAGGAGGTGATTCTAAAAAACAAGGGTCTGTCTTCCAGGGTGATTGGCACCTTATTATCCAGCCGTAAGTTAGTTACGCTGAAAATTTATGGTAAGGTGTGGAAGACTTTCTGCTCCTGGAAGGGGAGACATAACAGGGATGCGAATATTCCATCTGTGCTGGATTTCCTTCAGGAAGGAGCTGACGGGGGCTTGGCTATCAGCACGTTGAAAGTCCAAGTCTCTGCCCTGAGCGTGTATTTTCAGTACTCCCTTGCTAATGATCCACTGGTGAGTAGGTTCTTTAAAGCTCTCAAACGAATTAGGCCAATTACAAGTTGTTCCATTCCGAAGTGGGATTTGTCACTGGTCCTACAGGGTCTGATGATTCCCCCTTTTGAACCTCTGTCTGTTTTTCCGATCAAGATGATTACGTTGAAAATGGTGTTCCTGGTTGCTATAACCTCAGCTAGGAGAGTTAGCGAACTGCAGGCTCTGTCTGTAAGGGAACCGACAGATCCGGATTTTTTACCAAAGTTTTCGTCACACTTTCATAGATCTCAAGAGATCGTTTTGCCTTCATTCTGCAGGTGTCCGGCTAATCAGAAAGAGGCAGGCTTTCATCACCTAGACGTCAGATGGTGTCTGGTGGAGTACCTTAGGGTGACTAAAGCATTTAGGAAATCTGATGCTCTTTTTGTCCTTTTTTCAGGGAAAGATAAGGGGAAACAGGCCTCGAAGTCTTCAATAGCCAGGTGGGTGAAGCTGTGTATTCAGGAGGCTTATGGGGCTAAGCAGGTTAGTGTTCCACCTTTTTTAAATGCACATTCTACCTGGGGATTTGCCACCTCGTGGGCAGAGAGAGCTGTTGCCACTCCGAAGCAGATCTGCAAAGCCGCAACCTGCTTGAGTTTTTCCACCTTTGTCCGACATTACCGACTGGATTTGAATGCCGCAGCAGAGCAGGCATTTGGGAGAAAGGCGATCCAAGCCGTAGTCCCGCCCTAAGTGGGTAAGTTCTTGTTTATCCTCTCGTAAGCTGTTCTAGAAGACGAAGGGGAAATTCAGAGTTAGACTTACCGGTAACTCTCTTTCCTATAGTCTTCCAGAACAGCTGGATTCCCACCCTTGATTATGTAGGTGGTGGTGAAATGTGATTTCAATGTGATATTCTGTTGTTGTTTTGGTTCCTGTCATTACAGGGTCTTCCTACGGTTCTTGATACAACTGAGGAGCTAGGAGAGAGGGGGGCCTTTTAAAACAACTAGGGGTGACGTGTTTCCTACTAAAAGGGGCGGAGCCTATCTTTCGTAAGCTGTTCTGGAATACTATAGGAAAGAGAGTTACCGGTAAGTCTAACTCTGAATTTTGTAGGCCAAGTGAGTGGAGTTTTCTGAGGAGGAGCAGGTGGTCAACAGTGTCAAAAGCAGCAGAAAGGTCTAAAAGGAAAAGTAGGAGTAGTGGCCATTGTTTTTAGTAGTTAGTAAGTCATTAGTGAGTTTAAGGAGGGCGGTTTCAGTGGAGTGTAGGGGGCCAAAGCCAGACTGTAAGGGGTCGAGAAGGTTGTTAACAGCGAGGTGGTGGCTCAGGCGGCTGTAGATAAGGCGTTCTAAGAGTTTGGAGATGAATGGGAGTAAGGAGATTGGTTTGAAACTGTTGAGGTTGGTAGGGTCCAGTGAGGGTTTTTGGGATATTGGGGTGCCCAGTGCATGCTCTAGAGCCCTGGTTCCCAATTGGTGGGTCATGACCCAAAAGTGGGTCGCGACCTAGTGTTCAGTGGGTCGCTGATTGCCTTACACTTTTTTAGGCAAGAGGCTCCTCAGCTTCTTCCTAGCACAACACAGTCTGTTCTCGCACCAAGCAGCATTCAAAATATGCTCTTGGACCCCAGCCTGAGTATCCACTCCAGTTTTCCTACATTAGGGAGACTGGGTGGATCTCAACTGCTTGCTGTCCGCCCATTGTGAAAAAACAGACGGACGGCAAACTCACATGGGCGGGTTGCCGTAAATAGATGGCTTTTTTTTCCTGCTTGCACGCGCCGGGGAGAAAAAAACCCGTCCGTTGTACACAGCCATTTCCAGCTGTTTGACATACAAACGATCAGCGGCTCTATAGCCTGCCGCTCGCTTGTATCTGCGCGCCCCCATTCCCCTCCTCTGCTCTCTGCTTCATCAGCTTCTTTGATGGTCCCCAGGTGACATTAGGGGTCTTAGAGACCCCTAATGTCTCCATAAAGAGGACCTGTCAGTGTACATGTGCTATTACATAGGGGAGATTGTCATCGCCCTATGTGATAGCAATAACATTGAGTGTAAAAAAAAATTTAAAACATATAATAAAAGTCGCATATATAAAAATGAACAAAAAATTTCAAGTCCCCCACCCCCACGTTTACGCACATATACTGTAAATGTAAATACGCATCAGATGCGCCAGCGCGCAGAAACGACAATTGCGCTACACATGTTACATATCTTCGTGAAGGTCGCAGTGAGAGCAATAATTTTAGGGCCATCTGTAATGACTAGGTATGATTGTATGAATCTCAGCTGCGGAGTTGCTGAATTCAGTAGAATTTTGTTGGAGGGTACGGCTTCAGGGTCGAGCTCCAGGCGTCACTCTCAAACTTTAGCGGAGAGTTTGGAGCTCTACCATCATATGCCGCAATTTGTTTTTAGTAGGTACAATACACGTGTTGCCCCCAGGTTATTCCAGCATACCATGGTAGCACAGGTTAGGTAAGGTTTGCAAAAAGAACAAATAATAAGCGTTTTCTCAGTAATGAAGTATCAACAGAAAATACAGCAACACTTCCCCTTTAACTGCTGAGAATCAGGTTTAAATCAGGAAGTCCATACAGCATGCAAGAACAGTCACTACAATTGCTTTAGTGAATACTAGCTGGACAAGCTGGTCCAGACTAGTAAGTACTTTTGATGTCCCAGTATGTCCGAGTAAGGGGGTCCATGAGGCTCTCACATTCCACGGTTCAGGTTCCAGGTGTCAGCTGGCGTTCACTTGTAATAGTGGAACGCCATACTGACTTCTATTCCGGCCTTTTAAGGGGAAGGAGTATGGGCGGAGCTACCCGCGTCAGAAGGCCGATGCGTTCCACGCCGGAACGCATCGGCGGATTTACTTCCCCCTTGCGGCTTGCATTACACTGTGGAGCGCAGCCGCTATCGTTACACCATCAATCACTGATAACACTAAACTGATGAGCGGTAAAAGCTTTTAAAGTGTCGCCTATGGCCAATTTTGGGTATTGTAGTTTTTTTAATTTTCGCACGCGCAATTTTAAGGCTTGACATGTTTGGTGTCTATTTACCCGACATGACCCCCCCTTTTATATTTTACCAAAAAATTGGGTAATAATAAATGTTTTATAATTTAATATAGGGGAAACAGGTTTTTTTTTTACATTTCGATAATTTTTCCTTAATATACTAAAAAAATAAAACCCCCAGGGTGATTAAATACCACCAAAAGAAATCTCTATCTGACCCCCAAAAAATGGTATAAAATTAATTTCAGTACAGCGTTGCATGATGGAATAAATGTCAGCGCTGAATACTAAAAAATGGCTTAGACAGGAAGGGGGTTTAACATCGCGGACTTCAAATGGTTAAAGAAAAAAGAAAGAAACATTTTTTGGGAGTGTCTATGTGTGTGTGAAAATTTCTGTCTGTGAATGTGTGCCGTTGTCTGTGTCAGTTTTTTTCGGGGGCCCGTTCACACTTGTACAGAGCGTTAATCGTACAGTCCCATGCGATTAATACACTACACCACGCAATCGCACCTACTGTGTGTTCTGCTGTGGGGGGTGCGTTGCATTGCCATTCGTTTGAATGGCATCCCAAATGCACCACCCACCCACAGTTCCATCACCCACACTGGAACGTGTGGGACCACAATGCCATGTGTTCCATTGCCGTGCGACTTGGGCCGCGCCTTAATGACCAAGAACAAATGTGGGTCCTGAGGTTACACAGGTTGAGAACCACTTCTTTAGAGGGGAGGGAAAGATGCCAGTAGAGAGTGAAAGATTGATAATGTGAGTAAGAGAGTGTAGGATTGAGTAAGAGGGTGACCGAAGTAGTGGTGAGGGAGCAAGGTACAGGGGGCAAGTGGTGAGGTTTTGTAACCTCTTCTGTGGTGACAGGGTCAAAAGAGGAAAATAGCACGTGTGATCGGGTACTGGTACATTAATAGGGGAAGATGACTGGACAGTGGCGATCTGATCCCGAATTGTTTATATTTATTTTCCAGCCTCTGTATGTAAACCTCCATTACATACATACTGGGATTTGGAAGCTTAGTGGGCAGTGCAGGCACACAAGCTTCCAAATCCCAGCATTTCCTAGAACTGCATGAGGCTTGGGAAGCACTGCTGGGCAGAGGGAGAAGGTGATAGATCTCTGAGGTGAGGGGAAGTGCTGTGTGTCCCACCTGTAAAGATGCTGAGGCTACTCGCTCTGTGGTAGGAGGGTCCAGTGCCATCTTGGCTGCACCTTTAGGAGAGTCCCTGGCTTCAGAAGCAGGAGGGCCACGGTGGAAAAAGCTGGCCAAATCTTTCATTTTGCTGCTCCCCTCTGTCAGCCGCCGATCCCTGCCACGCTGCTTTCCCATTTTGACCACCACCGGAAGAAGAGTGTGCCCTTGCAGGGCTTAATAAAGACGAAGGAGCGGAAGCCACCTGTAAAAGTGTCTCACCACCACATCAGCCAAGGCACCCCCCACCTGTTAGGTTTTAAATCCAAGCTCAAGGCTTGGGATATACCCCCTGTTCACCCCCAACACTTAAAAAAAACCCTGAATATTTATACAAACCTATTTTCCAGGTGTCTTTGGTCCAATCCAATGACATCCTAGGTCCTCTTTCCCCTCTCTTCCTCTGGCAGTGGGAGAATTCTAATGGATCCTGGTAATGGAATGATGTGGTGCACACCACCACACCATTACATGTTTTACAGCATGTTCCTTTGAGTTCAGGGTGGGGATGGAGCCCTGAAATCCTGAAATTATAGGAATTGGGTTGAATCAATATTTTTAACCAAAGTAGAAGTGTGCTTTAATTGTGGTGTCCCCGTTGTGATCATTCAACCTTTTAGAGCCCCTTCACACTAGCCCTTCCACTAACTTGCTGCATTTTAGTGTATGTGTAAACTCTGTTCAGGTCCCTGCACAGCAGGACAGTGCGCATCACATTGAAAGTAAGTGGAAACCCAAAATATTGGGTTTGCCCCCATCACAGGAGTTGAGGGGAAATTTTCCGTTGGGGACACCCATTCTACTGGCAACTGTCAAAGATGGGATTTTTCCCTTGCACAGTGCACAGAAATCGCCAACTGTCTGCAGAGTCAATAGCTACAGACCTCCAAACTTTGTGTGGCCTTTAGATTGGCACAACAACAGTGCGTACAGAGCTTCATGGAATGGGTTTCCATGGCCGAGCAGCTGCATCCAAGCCTTACATCACCTAGTACAATGCAAAGTGTTGGATGCAGTGGTGTAAAGCATGCCGCCACTGGACTCTAGAGAAGTGGAGTCGTGTTCTCTGGAGTGATGAATCGCGCTTTTCTGTCTGGCAATCCGATGGACTTGTCTGGGTTTGCCAGTTGCCAGGAGAACGGTACTTGTCTGACTGCATTGTGCAAAGTGTAAAGTTTGGTGTTGGGGGGATTATGGTGTGGGGTGGTTTTTCAGGAGTTCGGCTTGGCCCCTTAGTTCCAGTGAAGGGAACTCTTAAGGCATCAGCATACCAAGACATTTTGGACAATTTCATGCTCCCAACTTTGGGAACAGTTTGGGGATGGCCCCTTCCTGTTCCAACATGACTGCGCATCAGTGCACAAAGCAAGGTCCATAGAGACATGGATGAGCGAGTTTGGGGGGGAGGAACCTGACTGGCCTGCACAGAGTCCTGACCTCAACCCGATAGAACACCTTTGGGATGAATTAGAGCGGAGACTGCGAGCCCGGCCTTCTTGTCCAACATCAGTACCTGACTTCACAAATGTGCTTCTGGAAGAATGGTCAAACATTCCCATGGACACACTCCTAAACCTTGTGGACAGCCTTCCCAGAAGAGTTGAAGCTGTTATAGCTGCAAAGGGTGGGCCAACTCAATAGTGAACACTACGGACTTAAGACTGGGATGCTGTTTAAGTTAATGTGCATGTAAAGGCAGGCATCCCAATACTTTTGGTAAACTAGTGTATCAGGGTCACTTGCTCATCATACAATTCAGCATTAAAGTTAAGAAACGCTTGCAGGGAGTAAAGTTAAGAAGAACTTCGGGAAGAAGAGGATTGGGGAAGCCACACTCTTTTTTTTTTGTCTAGGGTAGCAAATAACAAAGATATACTCAACCGAACCTCCGACCCGGCTGGCTGCTAGACCAGTCACTGCAGCCTCTCTTCCTCTTCACTCCGGTGATCTAAGAACCCATAAGTCATCACATCCAATAAAGTGTACTGGATGTGAAGATGCCAAGGGATATACCAACGCTGGAGCAGAGGGGGAGAGGCTGCAGGAACCGGTCCATCAGCCAGGATTCAGGTATTCAGGTAAGAGTTCTTCTGCCCGGAGTTCTTCTTTAAACTGGTGCCAAATTTTCTGGCAGGTAGCCTTTTATTGCAGAAGAGACGGCATACCTTGGTGCTGAGATGAATTAGCTTCTTTGTGCGTGCCAAACCCAGAAGTCTAGACAAAGTTGCTTGTGAAAGTTTGGACTATTCAGCATTCCTCAGGATCTCACTGAAAGGAGTATGGCATCACTCTCGTCTACGCGCGGCAGGTATTTGATAACTTTTTTCTGTTGTAATATTTTTATTCCAATTTTCAACAACAGATATACAGACAAACCCTTACATGGGCAACATATTAAGAAAATGCACAAAAAGAACATGTACAAAATCACCCAAAAAAACTAATATAGTGAAAGGAGAATACATCCCCACATGTTCAAATGTGTCCCAACAAGAAGTACCAAATATTGATACTAAAAAGCCAGAAACATCAGCCCTCATATAACAGGAGACTCTTCCCAAATTAAATGAACAAAAGTGATACAAAACTAGGACAGGGGGGACTGGCATAGTAAGACAAAGACACCAGGGAAAAAGGGAAACAAGGAAAAGCCAGGTGAAGGACAGAAATAGAGAAAGCCAGGTCATACCCCCACATGTCTGGCACCCCCAACAGACCCTAGATTCAGAATTAGCGGAGGCTAGCTATGTTCAAGGAAGGAAACGCATAATTTAGCCATGGTTACCAAACTTTAAGACATTTTGCGTGAGTGTCTCAATGAATACGGGTCATTTTTACTTTTACCAGGAGTATAGTCATACAGTGTTTTACTTCCTGTATAGTACCTGGGCTTCCTCCAGGCTTTTTCCATTGTTTGATTAGCTGCCAAGAACAAAAAGGTAACCCAAGTATGTTGAGAGGTGGTGAGGTCCAGTATAGTGTGGTGCAAAAAGGGCAAACCAGGGGTCACACAGAGGAATAATGTAAAACAATGTCTGTATCAGGCCAAAAATTCAGGACCAAAAAACCATCAGCTTAGAACATGCCCACCAAATATGTATAAAATCTCCTAGGTGACCACAGCCATGAATGCATCTGTCATCGTAAGATGGGACAGCTTTTGCTATCCTGGCTGGCACCCAAGACTAATTGAAGAAAACCTTATAAGCCGAAAGTATGAAAGGGTTAGAACCTCTGTCAGGTTTTAATGCTGTCTGTTCCCCTCCTGGAGATATTCACCCTCTCTATTTGTCATGGTGACCATCGTCACTGAGACAGAAAGTGATGGGAAATCCAAAATGCTACACCTGTCACTGAAACAAGAGGTCAGGAAAGATCTTTCACTAGCCATGCCTGTTCAAGGAAGTGAAGGGAAATCACACCAACATGACAAAGGAAGTAAAACATTGACAGGGTTCTAACGATTCCCCACACTATTCAAATACAAGGAGAAAAAAACATTTTAGCTAAACATACAGTCTAACCACAGCTCCCTGGACCACAGTTCCACTGCTGCTAGTGCCCACTCACATAATATGAAGACATATTTTTTTTTAAAATTGATGTACATTATATTCTGTTTTAAAATAGATTTAGCAACAACCATTACATAAGTATATACTACACATTCCTAGTGCAGGCAAAATCCTGCCACCTATACTACAGGAATGTGAACAGTCATATGGGGGAATTTAGGGGTTTAACCTGTTTCATGTAATTTTTGTTCAGTGCTTGATAAGCAATTAAAAAAATCTATGCTAACATAAGTTCAATTGCATATTCAAGCAATTCTGACCAATATGCATTTTTAGATTTTGTTTAACCAGTTGACATCCGCGGTGTTAAACCCCCTTCCCATCCAGGCCATTTTGGGGGAAAAAATTAAGTTCCACATAAGTTACACATAAAAAAGAATAAAAAAACATTTTTAAAGTCCCCACCCATACATACACTCATGAAAACATGCGTCGGGGGCGCATATGTGCAAAAAAGACGATTGCGCCCATTACGCCGCACATGTTGCATATCGCGGCGAACGTCCGAGTGAGAGCAATAATTCTAGGGCCATCAATCACTGATAACACTAAACTGATGAGCGGTAAAAGCTTTTAAAGTGTCGCCTATCTTGTTAAACTTCAATTGTCTTGAAGTGGTTAATGCCTTTCTCTCATAATTGCTAATGCGTCCAAACTTGACATATGAAAATAAATGCACAAGAGTGTCTAATATGCAAGTGCATTTTGTCAAAACTCTTACATTTTCAGGCTTTTGATGGATAGCTGCTTTAAATAGCTGCTAATGGAGATGGGCAATGCTTCACTGCCTGACATCCTCAGAGATCTTTCAAAGCTCCAATCTGTTTTCATACTCTAAGAAATAAGGCTGACCTCTGGACCTTCCCTTTCACTGTGACTATATGATAGCGCAGCATTCTGTGTTCTGAACACTGGAGAATTTGGGCTGACAGTTACAGACATGCCCTATGTCATGGTTGAGATGTTATCATATCATGAGGCATATGTCACTATGTGAAGTGACAAACAACTTTGCACAGAATTCAAGGCTATCACTTGTACTGTGTATCACCTTGGAAATGTCAAAGATTACCCACAGGATTTGTAATCTTCATGTGCCCCAGATGATCATCAGCCATTAATATTGCATATATTACAGTGAAGATAGGAAATATAGTTTATTGTAGAAAAAAGTTGGATAAGGATTGAAGCTGGTAAAAAGAAAGCAGAGAGGCTGGATGCCTAATAGAGGTTGTTGTCTTTACAAAAGCAAAAGAGTCTAGTCTGCTGAAATTGAGCTGATGGGACTGTTAGGACAGAGCAGGAAAACAGAAAAAGAAAGTCTAAAGCGCTAC
>NW_017307391.1:558990-579583 GCF_000935625.1 Nanorana parkeri | reverse complement strand
AATTACAGAAAATTTTGAAAAAAAAAAAAAAGTTTTTTTTTTACAGTATGTTAGGAAACATGTATTATTACACAGTTTTTTGGTAAAATATAAAAGACCGGGTCACGTCGGGTAAATAGACACCAAACATGTCAAGCTTTAAAATTGCGCACACCCGCGAAATCGCAGAAAACTACCATACCAAAAATTGGCTATATGCGACACTTTAAAAGCTTTTACTGCTCATCAGTTTAGTGTTATCAGTGTTAGATGGCCCAAGAACTATTGCTCTCACTCCGACGTTCGCGGCGTAATCGTCTTTTTTGCACGTATGCGCCCCCGACGCATGTTTGCATGCATGTATGTATGGGTGGGGACCTTAAAACATTTTTTTTGTTTTTTTCTTCTTTTTTATGTGTAACTTTAAATTTTGGGGGGGGACTTAATTTTTTTTTCCACTAAACTTTATTGCTATCACATACGGGGGCTAATAAAACCCCCCTATGTGATAGCAAAATATGTGACTCGCCATGCTGATCCCGGGCTCGCACCGGGCACAGCGGAGCCCGGGATCAGCGGGACAACGGCGGAGGGTGAGAACCGATCGGCACCCCATACACGCGATCCGCCGGCTGTCGCTTGTATGGTAACAGGCATCGCTGCCTGTTTTTAAATATCGGCCATTTCCCGCTCGGAGAGGGGGCGTGTCTGAGCGGAGTCTAAAGACGCCCGCTCAGATCTAGAGAGCTCCGGGCCGGCCGTTTTTTTGAGAGGAGTTGTCTTAACGGGTATTTTGGCAGACTTGACAACATGAAGCGTGGTGGAGGTGGACTTTAAGAAAAACGCTCCTACTTCTTATATGCAGCTAAGTTTCTTATTATATTTATCACTAATATTACATTGTTACATCTATTTGTTATTACTTAATTAAATGTTTTATACAGTTTGATTTTACCTGCAAGTGTTTGTGGTTATCTCTCTTTGCACATTTCGAAACAAAACTCTAAACACATTCTAGTGATAAAAGATCAGGCATACAATATCCATAAGCCCATACACACTGGTAGAGCAGGGAACAGGCATACATTTTTAATTATGCAAAGCCTCATCCAAAAAGTTGTACTTCTCCTACTGTTGCAGCTGTAGGCAAATGAGAGACAGACTCTAAAGGAGAATAGGAAGAAGCATGTTCATGTCCCCTGCATTCTGAGTCCACTATCACAGAAGTGACTTTAGCCATGACATGGTTGTAGAAAACTCTTCTACAATTGTAGAGTGAGGACTCAAACTTAGGGGAGCTGGGGAAGACTGCAAGGAGTGTGTGGTCTTCAGCAGGGGGCAACTGTCTGGACTGTCAGAGTCAGGCTCCTGGACAGGTGCGACACAATCTGCCCTTGAGCTGTTAGTAGATTAGGAGCCCGCAGGACCTCTCCTTCTGCGCCTATCATCCCATACACTGCCAGTGTGTAAGATTGCAGGTCCCACAAAAGGTACTCAAAACCAGCTGCAGGAGCAGTGGAGGATATATGACCATCTGTGACCTCATCACTGTAAGGCAAAAGCAAGCCCGTGGCTTGTTTCTGCAGAGAAGCATGGTGGAGGTGGTGCAGGCTTTGGGTGGAAGGCGGGAAAGGCAATGAAAGCCTGCACAATGCAAACCATTCAGAACAATAGCATCAGCTAGCAACTGAACCTAGGGAGGATATGTGCAGCTGTTGTTAAAGTGTTTAAAGACTGGGTCTGAACGTGTGAATCGACTAGTCAATATTAGGGCAGAACGGAGAGTGGCAAGACTGGTACAAGACAACAGAAGGGCAACAGTGCAGTGTCGGATTCCTCGCATCACCTTTCAACATCTCGTGGCGTCACGAGGTGGCCCAACAAAGGTGTACGTTTAATAAACTGGGAAAGAGTGTGATAAGCAGTGAGAAGGCTTTTCTCACCTTAACAAAGTGAAAAGTCTAGAAAATGGTGTTTAATAACCAGTGATAAGTCAGGTAGGAACTGAAATATCTCACCTCTTCTCATCCTGGTGATAAGCACACAGAAAGTAATGGGAATGTACCTGTTTAATAAAGGGAGAAAAGTAGCGAACAGCCTTATCACTGGATAAGTATTGTGAAAAGTACCCTTGATTTAGCACCCTGTCAGACCTGGTGATAAAGGCTTTTTTCTTGTGAAACACTGAGCAAAGATACAGGAACTTGTCATAAACCTAGTTCCTTTAGGAACCTTCAGGAACAGTTAAAATAAAGCACAGATGCTCCTCTTCTGGATTTCTGACATTTTGGGACATGCCCAGGTAGGCTGAATGCTGATTGAAGCCTGTGACACACTGCAGGCGATATATATATATATGTACATATATTATATAATTAAATATATGATCTATATACAAGCGTTCAGACGTCTGTAGAGACGCCCGATCGCTTGTAATATGCGTGCGTTTGTGCGCCCCCCTTCCGTTGCCGCCGCTGCTGGCGATCCCGAGCTCCGCTGTGCTCGGACAAACTACAGTGTAGACAAGCTGCGGTGCGAAGTGGAAAGTTGAGATTTTTTCGCTTCGCCTGCAGTGTGTCACAGCCTTGAGGGGGAAAAGGAGGGAAGTCTGTCTTAATGTCTGTCTTAATGAGAGTGACAGTGGCAGTTTCAAGTCCCCTCACTGTATCTGTGTAGTGTGAGGTAAAGTTCAGTAAGGTCATGTGACCTTAGGGCTTGTTGTTGAAGGCTCAGTCTCCCTCAGAAACAGGCCCACCAAATTAAGCTTGAAGGATGTCTGGGGAGCATATTTACAGGCAGATGCAGTGAACATTGCACTCCACACATAACAGTCTGTAAGACCATTTCGCCACCATGGTCCGCCGTTTATAATGCATTAATACCTGCTGCTAGTGTGTTTGCACACACACAGTGCTGATGCACCTATCTCGGGACAGCAGGATTTTTTCAGGTACGTCAAACATTCTAATTTCCAGCATGTGTCAGAGTGCCCACTTACATTGCTTGGCTTCATCAGAGTGCCCCTTTAGAATGTTTAACCCAATCACTGCCTCGCATTGTGGCCGCCTCTGGTAGTTTGATTCATGTTTTTGTACTGGTACATGCTGAACAAATCGGAACATGTAAATCCTGCTTTTTAGCAATTTTTATCATTTTAACAGATAAATAACTGTTGCACTTTGCTATAGAGTTGCTTTGTAATATTGTTATTAGGTGGTTTGGCAGAGTAAACTATGATCCTGTCAGGAGGATTGTAGATTATGACAAAGGAGGTCAGTGTGCAGCTCAGTATACGTTCCCCGCATTGCTTTCTCTACTGATCACCTTGACGACTTATCTCAGCCTTTCAGAGCTGTTTCGTGTGATATGTTTTCTTTTCGCAGGTTAATAAACAGCCTCTGTGCAGCCAAGTAAAACAAAGTGATCTGCTGAGTAAAGTTAACTCATGATAAAGCTAGTTTTATCACGTTTTTCTAAACGTACACCAAAGTCATCTCGTGGAGTCATCTCGTGGCCCAACGAAGTACTGATGGGGTGGTCATAATAATCTGGCCACTCAGTGTATATATCTGATTTGCACTACACAGCGGCTGTGTAAGTTTGCTAATAAAAATAAAAAATCTGATTCCTATCAGTCAAAAACTGTTGTGATATGGTTCCTGCATGTGATGTTTTTTTTGTTTTGTTTTGTTTTTTACCTTTTATACATAGTATACCCAAAAACAGTTATGACATCTATATAATTGTAGTTCTAACTCAAGTTTTTATAAAGCATGACAAAAAGATAAAAAAAACTACCATATGTATTATAGCAAACCTTAGGTACTCCAAGATTCTTCGGATTATCAAGAGAAGCTTGTCCTTGTTTTCGGTCATGTTCTGCTGTGTCCCACTTATTTTTTTCTGTTGCAAAATGTTCAAAAGCTTCCTGGCATGACATCCTTGACTTTTCAAACACAATCTTCTTTGTACGTGGTACAACATAGAGTGTTGGAACAAGCTGCCTAGGCTTGAATTCACTTTCTTCTGAGAAGTCCAAAGAGGAGTCACTGCCTAGGAAAGGTAAAGAGATAAGCTTAAAGTGACACTAAACGAAGGAGATAAAACTTAAAAATGCATTCAAGTACCTTAATTATTAACAAAAATTTATCTTATTTGTGTATCACTCAGCTGCAGATCCTCAAATCATCTCTGAATTCATGCTGTCCTTCCTTCTGGAGGGTCGCTACTTTTGTTGCCCATGGTCCTTGAGTGTGTTGTAAAGTATCCACCATTCCAAACTCGCTTCCGTGATAGACTACAATCTCAATACAAATTAGTAAACTAAACGTGAAATTGTAGTCCATCATGGGAGCGAGCTTGGAGTGGTGGCTACTTTACAACACACACAGGGAACATAGGGACCAAAAGTAGTCACCCTCCAGAAGGCAGGACAGTGTCAGCACAAATTCAGAGATGATTTGAAAATCTACAGCTGCATTGTTAAGATTTAACTCCTGAGTTTGTCACTTTAAATAAAAGCCTGGAACATCATTTCTAGAATATTTTACATTCTTGGTTTCAAAACACAAAAAGTGAAATCACATACAGATATGCAATATTCCAACATAACAATGTGAGCTAAAATATGCAGTTTAAATTAAAGCATATTGCTAAATTTAAGCATGCTGCTAATCACAACGCTATTGGGGAATACAAATCCTGGTTTCCATGTATTTTTCAATTTCACTTTCATACATAGATGTATGTATGATCCACCTGCCCCCAAAACAATAGACAGAGCATATGCTTAACCTGTAAGCTTGGTGAGGAGGGCTTAAATTCTCAAACTTAAATTTTCTAATAATGAATCTAAACCAAACAAATATACACTGTTTAGGAAACTATTAACTGAAATTTTTGGCGAAGTGCTTACAGTCATCTGGTCTCCAAACAGCTGGCTCCAACTCTCTCAGCTATGCTTCCCTGAACTTCCTGTTGAGTACAAGTTTACAAGGGCCAGCCCAGTCTCCAGCAGCTGTTGAACTAGCTTTGAGAAGAAGGGAGCGGGGAGCAGGGCAGTGGCTTACTTTGTCTTGCTGCACCTGTGTGTTTGTGGAGCCCACACACAGCTTACTTGTTCCGTAGGACCCTGCTAGGGAAAAGCGCCATTCTAAAATAGGACATCAGGCCAGGTCTCAGGGGACCAGCCGATTTTGACGGAAGCGATTCAAAAGGAAGTGATTTAATCAGCATTTGAAAAAGCTTAAAAACCTTTTGACTTTAATATCACTTTAAAAGTAAAATGGAAACTCTAAGAACCATTTATAGATGTGTCCGACATTCACTATATATGTTGAAATGATCATGCTTTATACCAGTCTCTATAGGGTCCCATACACAAGTTTGCGTAAATATTGGCCTTGTAAGTTGGCAAGTTTATTGCATGTTACCCTTAAATTGTATGAAAACACTATACAGAAGACAAAATGGATGACAACCTGTGCAGAACAAAAACTTAAAAACACATCATAAAGCTTAGGAAATACAACAGATCATAAGTGTTTAGTTCTGCTTAAACTTAAGAGGGTACTTAGCAAAACTTAAGCGCACATACGTCATCACAAAATCCTGACTTCTTTTAGTCTTTAGTAGTGGGTAATAGATCTTGCAAAGCAAGACCATTAGCTGCAACAGGAACACATGGCAGGCAAACCTGCCCTGTGCTTTTATAGCAGTATTTGCAAAATGCTAATCTGTGAAAACCGCTTTTTATACTTTAGAAATTGTTACTGAATTTGCTTTCTGTACTCCAACACATGAAGGTAATGGACAAAAGTGCTAGGACTTTTTGCCGCACAGCCCCTGGATACCAATACAGCAACTTCCAGACTTATAGACACTGGATAAGAATGTTGGAATTTGAAGTTTTACTGTCAAGTATGCTGTAAAGTGCACATCTAAGGTCAAAGTAAGTGACTTCACAGCTTCTCTAGCCAATAACCTAGCATGTTCATTGATATCCTTTTTTGTTTATAGATACTTCTGCAACTTGGCTGTAATGCTTCTAGGTGTCCATCAGATAACTAACTTGCATTGCATGGACACAGAAGCAATTCACAAATATAAAAGAATGCACACAATAGTAAAGAGAAAATAAATTTGACCATGATTGAGGTTGATTGAGGTTGCTTTAAGTTTGAACTGCAACCCCTCTAGGCGTGTAAAGGCACGATTGCAAACCGCGAGAATCGCGGCAAACTGCGCATGCGCGAGAATCGCGGCAAACGGCGCATGCGCGAGAATCGTGGCAAACTGCGCATGCGCGAGAATCGCGGCAAACTGCGCATGCGCGAGAATCGCGGCAAGGTGCGCGGGAAAACGCACAGGAAGTGAGGTAGCTGTCTGTGAGCCTTGGGACTATAAAAGGAGGAGCCAGCCTCTCTGGCATTGCTGATGGTCTTGTCAGCTTAGTGTTGTGCCTGTGTTCTGTATCTGTTACATTAGCCTGCTTCGACTCGGATTGCTCTGGACTATTCTCTGCTTGCTGCCAGCCCCTGACCTCGGCTTGTTTCCTGGATATTGAGTTTGCCTTACGATTTTTGTACCTCGCCTGCCCGACCGGATTTGACCTTGGCTTCATGACATCTCTTCACTGTTGTCTCCACGCAGTGGGTGCTTCCAGCCTACGGCACTCGTGCTCCTCGTTGCCCTGCACCCTTCTGTTCCCAACTCCAGGGGTCGCAGGACACGATTCGCAAGAGACGCCTCCCCATCTTCCAGTCTCAGCCTTAGGTACGTGATAAGGCGTCTGCACACATTACCTGTAGCAGTTTGCAAACCACCTTCCCCCCTTTATCCATGTAACAGGATATCTTTAAGCCTCAACTTTTGGATGAAATGGTAAAATTTATATCAAGTTTTTTCAGGAAAAAACTGGGCACATGAACCATTCTAAAAAAAACTACTGATAATGATTGAAGGCTCACTTTAACCCCAGAAAAAATGCAGTGTGTGTTAAAAAACAACAACCATACATTACATCTCTGCAGTACATATACATTTCTTATTTTTATATTTTAACCTTGATGGTATAGAAAAACCCCCCCACTATATTGCCAAAAGTATTTGGACGCCTGGCTTTACACGCACAAGAACTTTAATGGCATCCAAGTCTTAGTCCGTAGGGTTCAATATTGAGTTGGCCCACCCTTTGCCACTATAACAGCTTCAACTCTTCTGGGAAGGCTGTCCACAAGGTTTAGGACTGTGTCTATGGGAATGTTTGACCATTCTTCCAGAAGCACTTTTGTGAGGTCAGGTACTGATATCTGTAAAAAATAAGTCAAGGCAACTGGATTTGCTGTATTTTTGTTGAAGACGTTTCACTGGTCATCTAACCAACTTTCTCAATTCAGAATGACTTGTACAAAAATTCTCTATGGGAATAAATAAATGTTGTTCCAATCCACATAATCTTCAACATCAGGTACTGATGTTGAACGAGAAGGCCTGGCTCGCAGTCTTCGCTCTGTCATTTTACGTGGCTGAGTTGCTTTTGCTCCCACTTTGTTATAATACCACTAACAGTTGACCGTGGAATATTTAGTAGCAAGGAAATTTCACGGATAGACTTATTGCACAGGTGGCAACCTATCACGGTACCACGCTTGAATTCACAGAGCTCCTGAGAGCGACCCATTCTCTCACAAATGTTTGTAGAAGCAGTCTGCATGCCTAGGTGCTTGATTTTATACACCTGTAGCCATGGAGGTGATTGGAACGCCTGAATCCAATGATTTGAAGGGGTGTCCCAATACTTTTGACAATATAGTGTACCTGATGATCTGCCAGAAATGCATTGAGCTCTTAAGTCGTGTTGCCAACACACAATATTTTTGTGGACTAAGCAGTTTTAACCTTACCTAATCAGCTTAATTAGTTATGAATGTCTGCATTTTTGTGTTCTTAGAACTGTCCCTGAATACTGAGAACAGCCACATGTTTTGGATACCTGTCTACAGAACCTTTTTAATTCTTAGAAATGTTCATGAATTGTAACATCAACTTCACATTAAAATCCTATTTTTGAAAGGGAATGTTAAAGTAAAACTAAATTGTGCATATTTGCACATTATGGCATATTTACCTGCTAAAGGGATCCCTAGAGTGCTGTGATGTCTGTGCTTATCCTTGTTGCTCTGTTGCCAGAACTTTCATTTTCTCCCTGTCTTCTTATGGGTTTGGAGTCTTTGGCCATCCGGAATGGCTGGGCCAGGATGATGTAACTTCCTGCATCTGCAGATTCTGAGATTGTACACCGAGTTACGCATTAGCGGTTGTCAGGGTACAATTCATTAATAAATTCTAGCAGGCAGGTGGTGAAATTGTATGGCAGAAGAGAAATATACCTACCTGATAGCAATTTTATACTGCCCAAGTTTAGTCCTGCTTTAATGCCCAACTCCAGACTCAGTATTTTTTTATTTTGGCCCTTTGCGTGCCTATTGTTATGCTAATAACCCAAAAGCGACTTCCAGTTTTATACTTACCTTTCACAAAATCTTTACTCCTGCTCTGTTCAATGCTTCCACCACCACTTCCTCAAGGACAACAATCCCTGTTGAGTGCCTTTGCCCAACTTTGTTTTTAGTGTGAACCATTGATAAGTAACATGTCCTCTGGTGAAGAGTAGAGAAAGCTTAATCAATCCAAATACAGTACACTTCATGTCCAGGTCGAATTTCTCCAGTGTAGCCCATAAGTAGTTACACTCGACATTGTGAAAGGCTTTGGCAGCCACAAGATCAAGTATGATTCTGACACCCTTGTCTTCTAAAGGGATATGAAGGTTTAGGTACGGTCTTCTAATGTTGAAGGCTGTGAATATATTTGGGATAAATCCCGAGAGGTCCTGGTGAGTTACCTACAACTCTAAGCAGCCAGTTGGCAAGGACTTTGCTATGATCTTTATGTCAGAAGGTGAGAAATGTGTCTGTAGAAGTCTAGTTGTGTAGACTCCTTTCCCAGTTATGGAATGACCACTGCTACTGTATGTCCCTTAGCAGGGTTGAGTTCCCCTGTGTCTGCTGCCACCATAAAGGTGTACAGAAGTCCAGGAAGAGGTTCTTGACCATGTTTTGAATATATTCTGGCCTCTAGACCATCTAGTCCTGGGTCAAGGCAATGACACTAGTGCCACAGATATGTCTTCCAATGTGAATGGGGCATCTAGGGAGCTATGTTCTTGATGATCAAAACTAGGAAGAGTTAAGGCCGATAGAAAGTCTGCCTGGTCTAGTTGGCATTTTGAGTGATATATAGATTAGAAAAAAAAACCTTCTGTTAGCATTTCAGTTGTGGAAATGACTGATCAACCAACAGAACAATATTTCCTAAAAAGGCTAAGAGATGATCAACCGCCTCCCTTTCTTCAAGTATTTATGTTTTATGTGTTGGAAATGCCACAGCATACTGATTGTATTACTGACTGTATCTATGTCTTTTGAGCAGTAGATGGCACTGTAGTGCAATGCTAGTCTAAGTTAGTTTTCTATGTACATACTTATCTATGATAAATAGTAGGGATGTCCCGATACCGATACTAGCATCGGTTTAGGGACCAATACAGAGCATTTTGACAAGTACTTGTCAAAATGCCCCGATACATAGCGCCGATGCTTGCACTATTTTTTTCCTTCTTTACCTTCTGGCTGCTGTGTGGGAAAGCAGTGGCGAGTAAGCGCTGGTCCGGTGGGAGGAGCTCCAGGTGGGGTCCTAATTTAGCTGGCCGGCGACTGCCCAGAGGACCCCTGACACGTGCGGCACCTCTGGGCAGTCGCCGGCCTGCTAAACTAGGGTGAAAGGGCAGACCTTTGACCCTTGGAAAAGTACTTGCCTGGTTGTAAGTACTCACTGAGGCTAGCATCATGCCAGGGCACATGAATACAGCCTTGCTGTGTCCCCAAAGATTGTGTGGAGAAGACAGAGTGGAGCACAGGGAGAGGAGGAGTCCACGTCTGAAAGCCTAAAACTGCTGTGCTTAACAAGTTATTGCCAATTCCTGTACAGTGTCCACCAATATAGGTGTTCTACAGGAAATAGTCTAAAGCAGAGCCATAATGGCTAAATTGATCTTACAAAAAATATTGGTGAGTGGTGGAAAAAAATGGCTCAAAAGGGACAAATAAATGAGAAAAGGGCCAAAGACACAGTGAGAAAAGGAAGAGTAGAGAACCTGCTGCAGTAAAAGTGCCCCCTAGGGAACACACCTTCTCAGTGGCACGGGAGACTCATCACTGGTGAGTCTTCCGTGCCAGTTTGTAATCAGAGTCCAGCTTAATGCTGGAACTGGTTGAGATCACTACAATGAATTTCCAGATCTGGGGGTTTGGTGTGACACCATACAAGCAGCAAGGTCAAGCAGTGAAAATGGAAATGTTGTACTGTCAAATTCCTATCTCTGATTTCATTGAAGAACACGAGAGGTCAACCAGAAAATGTGTGTTATAGTGCCAATTGCAAGAGTAGGATGCTATGTGCTAGGTGGCGGCGTAACCCTTCACTTACCAGAGAGTCAGTTACTAGAAAGAAGTAAAAGGAAAAACCATAACCATGGCAAAAGGCCAAACAGCAAAAGTGGTGGAGAGAGAAAAGAATTTTACAGTGATGGCAAACATTAAATTTTCTCTTTTGTTTACTAAGGAACACAGTCTTTTATCAACAGATAAGCCAGAGCTGGTGGGACATGTACAAGCATTACCCAAATGAGGAGGTTGTCAAAATCACCAAGAACAATAAGGTGAGCCCTATTTCCAAACAGTGAACAGTATCATACTGCTGCCTATGAATGCTTACAGCCAACACTATCAACCGATGCAGCCACACCCACCTCGAAAGATCTGGTAAAAGTATGTGAACAAAGGACTAAGTCGCAGCTTTACAGACTGACTAAAAGCCTATGAAGCACTAAGTGCCCAGGTAAACAGTGGTTTCTTATCCTTAATAGCAGCTGCCTGAGTCTATCCTATATATGTCTACATATTTTGGAAGAACAAGCCCCTATTTGTGACTATGAACAAGGAGTCCCCAACTTTGAAGAGAACAATGTGACCTAAAAGGTACAACCTAAAGCTGGCCAAACACAAATAGATTATTTTACATTTAGACTGCAGGCTGAACAAAAAAATATACCAGTTTCCTCCATCCAAGCTAAAAAAAAAAAAAGTGCACGGACAAATCACTTGCTGTGGCTATTGTATTCTGTCAGCCGGCAGATGTCGAAAACATGAACAGTGACTGCAATTGATTGGCTGCTATTCAGCTGAAGTCCAGCTACTTCAACAAAAGTCAACTAAGTGTCACAAAAAAGGCAACCTTCTTTGACAATGCTAACAGTCTCTAATACTATTGGTTCTGATGAAGGAGGCGTGACCTCGGAAACGCGTCAACCAAGAAGGACAGATAGCCGGCTGGCTAAGTCTGCTTTCACCTGATCTGTTTATGCCTGTTATTTATCTCCCTTTGTGAGTATATTTTCAACTGTTTTTATTCTATTTTATTAAAAAGTTTTACACAAAGTTTGGACAAATTACTGGGAGGGACTGGGCATGACCCAGCTGTATTGGTCCATGTTGGGACGAATGACAGAATATATGGAAGATGGAGGATCCTTAAAACATCAATTTAAAGAACTAGGTTGCAAGCTGAAGGGAAGGACCTCCAAGGTAATATTCTCTGGAATATTGCCTGTGCCATGCGCAAAGCAGGACAGACAGCGGGAGCTTAGAGAACTAAATGAATGACTGAAGACCTGGTGTAGGAGGGAAGGCTTTGGGTTTCTAGAGCACTGGGCCGACTTTTCATTGGGGGTACAACCTATATGCTAAAGATGGTCTGCACCTAAATGGAAGGGGAGCTGCTGTTTCGAATCGGGTAAGGGGCCTGGAGAGTCGCTGGTGGTTGGGAATAGAGAGTAGGAAGTGTCGTAGTTGGAGGGCACTCCAGCGGTCTAATGGAGGGTCTGTCAGGTTGGTAAGCTTGTCGACCGATAACCACCGGTCAGAGTAGTGCAGGTCATAGATACGGAACTTGTTGGCTTCTCGAAGGCGACGGAAACGAGGATCTTGAACACCGGGCGGGAAGTCTTGGTCACCAATGACTGGGGTCAGGGGTGAGGGGAAAGGGGAGATGTCCGTGGAGCGAAAAAGCGATCTGGAAAGTAGAATTGTGGGCGCAATGGTAGGGTGGGAGCGCACAGCGGGTGACAGGGGCACAGAAATCCAAGGCAAGCCAGCTAAGGCTGGACTGGTGTCCTCTTCCTCCATGCCCACCCACTGTTTGGTTGTCCGGTGGCAGCACCAATCCCATACACGTGCAAGGTGAGCCGCCCTGTAGTACTTGGCCAAATCCGGGAGCCCGATACCTCCCCTGTCCTTGGGTAAGGTAATTGTGCTGTATCGGATTCTGGGGGGGTTATAGGACCACAGGAAGGCCGTGAACATTTGGCGTAGGCGTCGAAAGAATATCGGTGGGATGCGGATTGGGAGAGCCTGGAAGAGATAGAGGATCCTAGGCGGGGTCGTCATCTTGATGGCATTGCAGCGGCCAAACCAGGAGAGAGACAATGAGTGCCAGGACAGGAGGTCTTGCTTGGTTTTCAGGAGTAGAGGGGCAAAGTTGGAATCATAGAGTCGAGCGGGGTCAGCTGTAATAGAGGTACCAAGGTAAGTCAGGGCGTCCGTTGACCAGGTAAAAGGAATGGAGGAGCGCAGATGTTCCATCTCTGCCTGGGGAAGGGAGATGTTGAGAGCAGCTGATTTTGAAAAATTTATTTTAAAGTTGGAGAGGGAGGCGTAGCGATCCAGCTCTCGCATAAGAATTGGGAGGGATGAGCAAGGGTCAGATATAAAGAATATCAAGTAATCTGCAAAGGCGGCTACTTTATGCTCACTTGAGCATTTCAGTAGGCCACGTAAGGCGGGGAGGGACCATATGTGGCAAAGGAAAGGTTCAAGGGTAAGGATGAATATGAGCGGGGAAAGGGGGCATCCCTGTCTGGATATGGAGAAAAACTCAGAGCGGACCTCGTTCACACGGACGGCAGCCGACGGGGACGAGTAGAGTGCAAAAATCCACCGCAACATGTTAGGACCTAGGCCTATGTGGCGAAGGGTAGTCTGGAGTAAACGCCACTCCACCCTGTCAAACGCTTTCTCTGCGTCGGTGGACAAGAGCATTAAGGGCGACGAGGAGGATCGGGCATGGTGTATCACATTTAGCACTCTGGTAGTGTTGTCCCTAGGCTCCCGTCCCAGGACGAAGCCCGCTTGATCCAAGTGCACCAGGCCAGGGATGTGTGGGAGCAGTCTGTTGGCCAAAATTTTTGCAAAGATCTTCAGGTCCAAATTGAGGAGGGCTATGGGGCGGTAACTACTACATTGGGATGGGTCTTTGCCTGGTTTGGGTATGACCGCTATGTGAGCGCGAAGGGAATCACTAGGGAGAGAGGAGCCTGATAGGAGGGAATTGTATGCCCATTTGTCTCCATGCTTGTCTGATGATTTCCTCCTTCACAGCAAAAAAGTGCACCCTACATAGGACATCTCTGGGTGCGGATGGTGTAGGAGGGCGCGCACTGTTGACCCTGTGGACCCGGTCAAGCTCCAAGGCTGCGTCGTGGGCTTTACCCAGCAGGGTGTTAAGAATGGCAGCCACAGTGTCTCTTAGGTGAATGCCGGTCATGGCCTCTGGAATACCACGCAGGCGAATGTTATTCCTACGATTCCGGTTCTCTGAATCATCCAGGCGAAGGTGCATGGACATCAGGCGTGTGTTGGTCAATTGCACGTCTGCCTCCAGGGCCTCCACGCGAGCCGACAGGGAGGTGGTGGCTGTTTCCACTGAGGTGACACGGTCATCCACTGCTTCAATGCGGTGGGTGAGGTCATGGAGTTCCTTCTTTAGGGCCGCAAGAATAGAGGATGCCATACTATCAAGGTCCCTTTTAGTGGGTAGCTGCGGCAGCAGGCCCTGCAGGCCGCTCTCACCCTGTGTATCCAGGCTCAGCGCGTATGCGGATAGAGAGGGACTGGGCGGGGAGTCCGGGCACGAGATGTCCTGTGACCGGCTCGAAAGCCCTGAGCATTTCAGATCTCGGGGCTCTCCCTGATCAGGTATTGAGATCGCTGTGCTTCGTCCCTGTTTCTTCTAGGGGAGAGGTTCATGGGAGGGTTGAAGGAGTATTTAAACTAGGATCAAGGGGGGAGGGAAAGATGCAACATAATGGGGCAGATATATCAAACAGGGGTTGGGCTATAATGGAGGGTGGAGCAGGGGAAGATGGGGGGAGGGAAATCAAACTAGATAAGGAAATTCCCATGTTGCACACAAACATTGGAGATGATGGTACTGATTGTACTACAGCAAAAGATATAGCAATTACAAGTATAAAATGTAAAAATGGCTTGAATTGTTTGTTCGCCAATGCCAGAAGTCTGCACAGCAAATTGGGAGAACTGGAAGCTTTGGTGCATGAGGAGAACTATAACATCATTGGTATTGCTGAATCTTGGCTTGGTTCTTCACATGATTGGGCTGTTAATATTCCTGGTTATACTCTCTTTCGAAGAGAAAGGGTAAAACGAAAAGGTGGCGGGGTTTGTCTCTATGTGAGGAGTGATCTTAAAGTGAGTGTGAAAGAGGACTTTGGGGGGGGAGGGGGGGGGCGTGGCCTGGTGCTGAAGAAGATGGACGCTTAACTCCAGAGCTCTGTCTACTGATATCCCGAGCAAAGCTACATTTCCCTGCCTTGGACTACTATGGGAAAAATAGGCAGACAGGACGGAAGGTCCAGATCTCCTGGGTCGGAAGGGACCCAACTGAGTCGTCAATTCCCTGAGATGTTCCACACAGAGGCCAGAAAATCTAAGCACACGATCTTCCAATATGGCGATGACCGCGACTAGCCCGCCTGCTACAACGCCTCAGGCTCTCATGGAACCGGGCTCGGTGTCATCCTACATTCAACAACTACCTACCAGGTCAGACTTAACACTCCTCGCAGGCGACATTAAAGAAGCCCAGAGCTCGGCGGTCTCCGAACTCAAGCAGGACATTCGGCATATAGGCCGTAGGCGGCGGAACAGGCCGGAGTTGAGAGAGATGCTGCCATCCACTCTCTGAGGGCCCATCAAGAGACCACCACACGTTCGATGATTGATATGCGCCGCCATATGGAAGACCTCGATAATAGAGGACGCCGCCAACATCTGAGTCCGTGGGATCCCTGAGACGGTTCTGCCTGAATTCATTAAGACGGCCCTGACTGACATCTTTAACGATCTATTACACCGCCCGCCTGAATCGCCCATTGACTTTGTGAGAGCACACAGGGCGCTACGACCCCGCAACCTACAAGATGACATCCCGAGGGACGTCATCTGCTGCCTACAGAATTTCCCACTGAAAGAAGAGATCTTGCAACGGGCCCGGGCCAAGACAGTGATCAAGTATGACGGCAACGAGGTAAAACTCTTCCAAGACCTGTCCAACATCACCCTGCAACAACGTAGAGCATTACGCCCGCTATTAGACCACCTGCGCAACCATGGCATTGCATACCGCTGGAAGTTCCCATTCTGCCTGTCCGCATTACATAGAGGCAGAGCTGTTACCCTGCGCCTACCTAAGGAAGCGGGACAATTCTGCTCACAACTGCACATTCCGACCATTCAAGTCCAAGATTGGTACGAAGACCTCAGGATGCATGCTGCAGCCGAGAAGCTCAGTCGCAGGCGGGAAAGGTCACCACTGGAGACAGACCCCACTAGAAGCCCCGGAACCATGGAGAGAGAGAACAATGTCGGAGGGCCCCCGCTACCCCACCTTATCGTACCGATCGCCGGTTGGACATCATGGCGGAACGAGATCAAGATGGCGAGACACACTCATTCCTAGGCACGGAACCAAGTGGCCCGAGACTGTTTTTCCAGAACTTTTCCTGTTAACTTAGTTGGACACTGGGATCCTTACCTCGGACGGTTGTGGAGCTTGAATCCCTACTCAAGTGTGCTCCGCAGTGATGTACACGCAGATAGCTGAGAATGTTGGAGTTGCATTGTTTTCGTTTTTATGTTTCTAATTGTTCGTGTCTTGCCGTTGCAGGATCCTCACTGGCGGGCATCCTCACTGGCGGGCAGATACGTGAACCGGCCGTCTAGAAGGCGATACCTCAGAGCGGGGGGATTGGAGGGCGGCGGTTTGGGGACCTGTCGACCAGGGAGGAACTGTACAGTAAGGGAATACACAAACGCCTTTGATGCTATAGGTGATTAGACTTCCGTGTTACACACTCCAGTTAGAGTGAGCGCAGTTTTATAGACCCTCGCAGGTGGACACAAAAATCCCGGGAGTTTATACTGTTTATATCATTTATATTGTTTACTAATCTAAGGGAGGGTTCACATGCTGGGTACACACATCCCCGATGTCAGCCTACTGTTAGGACTACTAATATACCAAAGTATTATTAAGGCGGAGGGGTTACGCCTAGATGGGTGCTACCTCCACTCACCCCATGAAGATACACCATACAGTATAGCAGGATTTAGAAAAGACCCTAAGTGTTTCTCGGGAATTTGGGAGACGACCAAATGGAGTTGATTGTACCAATCTTGATCCATCTCATCCAGAAAGCCAATCCCATCCCCCCAGAGTGAGGCAACAGTGTGTGGCACTAGCTGCTACCCACAAGATTGATTGCCCCCTACGAAGACCCCTTGATCTCTCCACCTTCTTCCCTCCCCTAGGCCCCTGGGTTACGCCTCATTGACCATATCAGTAGATATCCTGAGGTCTTGTTGACGTAGCGGAGCTCACACACCCACTCCCACCACTTTCACTCCGGCCCCCACCCCGTGAGGTGTAAATTTAAGGGATCCATACTAGTGAGCCCTACCCCTTGTGCCCCTGTCACCAAACCTTCAACGGGAACACCATGCCGTCTATAACAGAACTAGTAGTGATGTCCTGAGAAGCGAACACTTATCTTAGGAGATCTAAAGAAAGCCAAGAAATCGGTGGCCTTTATTCAAGAGACTCATTTCCGCACAGGGACAATACCCAAGTTTTCGAACCCACATTACCCTCTAGTGTATCATGCAACTTCTTCAAATAGTAAATCTAAAGGTGTTTCAATTTTGTTCCACAGATCACTGACATTCGACCTGTCGGACTCCGTATCGGATAGCGAGGGTAGATATCTAATCCTGAAAGGGAAACTCAATGACATACCGGTGACACTGGCGGCGGTGTACTTACCGAACACACGCCATGCAACGTTTCTTGCCAAATTTTTGACACTTCTATCTGACTTCACAGAAGGTATGTTGATCATGGGGGGGTGACTTCAATGCCCCCCTCAATCCTATCCTAGATACTTCCAATGGCAAAACATATTTGCCCTATAGGACTCTTAAGTTCATGAAAAAGAGGTTGTCATCCCTGAACCTGTGTGACGTGTGGAGGACCCTGCACCCAGACGGAAGGGATTACACCTATTTTTCACCACCCCATGCTAAATACACACGCATTGACTACCTATTTATCTCCCAACCAGACCTGCCAAAAAACTTAAAACCTCAACTATTGGACTAATGACCTCCTCTGACCATGCCCCAGTCATAATGACGCTATCCCTGACCCCAGCCGTGAAGCGGCAATCCGCATGGAGATTCAATCCATCTTTGCTCGCCGACAAATCCGTCACGTTACAAATACAGCAGAACCTGAAAGAATATTTTGCTTTCAATACAGCAGCTGACACGGCTCCCGCTTACATATGGGAAGCCCATAAATGCTTCATAAGGGGAAGATTTATGGACTATGCAGCACAAGACAGGAAACAGAGGCAGAAAAACGTGACGGATCTTCTGGCCCGCATAGCTGGATTGGAACAGTCTCACAAACAAACCCTAGCACACCAAACGCTTCTGGACTTAACCACTGCACGGAAAGACCTAAAAAATATACTGGGGTTTAAAATTCGAAGAGCCTACACCTTACGCACTGGCCTCTACTATGAAGGGTGACATAAATGTGGCAAACTGCTAGCTAGAGAGGTCAAATCTCAACTACAAGCCTTTAATATCCCACAAATTCAAAAGAGTAATGGCTCTATGACCAACTCTCCCCCCGACATCGCAGAACGGTTTAGGGAGTACTACTACCAATTATATAACCAACGCATGGGACCGGCCCAAAATAAAAACTTAGCCTAAGAATCAATCCAAGCTTACCTCACCGACTCAGATATGCCCAAATTAGTTAGGGAGGTGGCGCAGGCTCTGGAACAAGGAAGAACTCAGGCGCACAATTGCCCAAACCGATGTGGAGAAGGCATTCGACAGGGTCTCATGGGAATTCATGTTTGCAGTTCTAAGGCATATTGGACTCCAAGACCGAATGATGGGCTGGATCCAGGCCATCTATTCGAGACCGATGGCAAGGGTTAAGACGACAGGTTGTTTGTCCCATTGTTTCCCTGTCTCAAATGGCACCCGCCAAGGTTGCCCCCTTTCCCCCACACTTTTCATCCTAACACAAGAACCCTTCATCAGAATGGTTCTTAAAGACCCACAAGTGCGAGGGGTAAAGATAGGGGGAGGAGAGCACAAAATAGCGGCATTTGCAGATGATCTGCTATTTTTTCTAACCGACCCGACCAACTCACTGCCTAGATTGATGACAAGGTTTGAGACCTACTCCTCACTTTCCAACCTGAAAATCAATTTCAGCAAATCTGCGGTGCTTAGTGTCTCCACACCCGCCTCCCTCACAGAGCCCCTAAGACGTAGCTACCCATTCCAATGGAATAACTCCTCCATTAAATACTTGGGGATACATCTCCCGGCCAATCTTCTGACCATATTCTCACTTAATTTCCAACCATTACTGAACAGACTTAAAACTGACCTCCAGAAGTGATGCACGCTCACTTTCACCTGGTTTGGTAGAGTGGCTATACTTAAAATGAATTTACTCCCGAGGCTACTGTACCTTTTCCAAACAATCCCCATTACCCTCCCGAGATCGTTCTTCCAGAGCCTACGAGCCGCCTTCTCTCAATTTGTCTGGAAAGACAAGAGACCGAGACTGTCCTGGGACTTGCTACAAAGCCCCAAGACCAATGGGGGTCTTGCGGTGCCAGACCCTTACAGATACTACCAGGCATTGCATCTAACTTAGGATCATACAGTGGCATAACCAACAGACACCGAAAATCTGGGTGACCATAGAACAGAGCTGGTTCCCGAACCCGATCTCTTCCATGGTGTGGCTTCCAGACCCTGACAGACCAGTGCTTAATCCCCCACACCCATTAATTTCAGCGACGCTAAGGGAATTTCCGACCCTACGAAGGAAACGGACTCTTACTACAGCCAACAGTCAATTAACACCGATACTATATAACCCGGCCTTTCATCCGGGGGAGACCCCAGAATTCCGACAATACTGGGCCACGGACACACCACTTACAGTGACACTGTTTTTTCGAGATCAGCAGTTTCTGGAGAGAAACGACCTCACGCACCTGGCACAGAAAGGCAACATTCCGTGGTGGATATACCTCCCAGAGCACGTTGCTACATGACACACAGACCCATAAGACAAACAAAATTCGTCGGCGATGGGAAAAAGAACTACAATTCTCCTGGACAGACGAAGACTGGAGTGACATTTGTCGAACGCTGCACACCAGCTCAGTAGTAAGACCCATGAAACAAATACAAGATATTGACCCACTGGTACAGGACACCACATATATTACATAAAATCTACACACCAGTACCAGGCACGTGCTGAAGATGCCAGGGAGGGGTTGGCACTCTCCTACATGTCTACATGTCTTCTGGACCTGCCCAGACCTTCCCACATATTGGACGACAGTTCACAACGTTACCTCCCAGGTCACAGGACAGACAATAAACTTTACGCCGACTAATTTTCTACTGTCCGACCCCACAAACGCTCTAGGCTCAAGCAAATCGCTACAACATCACATGATTAACGCAGCCCGCTCAATGATACCGAGACATTGGAAAGAGAGGAGGCCACCCTCGCTGTCCGAGTGGATCCGACAGGTCGACCATATACATGAGCTGGAAGAGCTGCTCTTCACAAAAAGAGATGCCCTGAGCAAATTCCTACGTATCTGGGCATGCTGGCATCATTTTACCAATTCCCCAGAGTATCAGTCTCTCAAATCTGAATCGTGATCAACCACGATGACACTAAGAGTGAAGGGCACTGACAGGAGATCATGGAACTAGGTTGGCTACACTGGCATACCCGTATTCTTGATGAGTGTACTACGAGTGTTCATCGCAGGACCAACCTATGATTCACAAGTGGTCCCCGAGCAGTCTACATCTTGCATCTAATAATAATTTCTATACACTTGTCTGTGAAATTGAACTGTTTACCTGCATATATCTCAATTATTCTCAGAGTAATTGGATGCATCTAGCTCTAGGCTAGATGAACCCTTTATAACTGAGGGTAACTGAGAGCAGATGTGTTTGAACCCAAAGACGTGGATCCCTTCCCTTCTTCCCCTCCCCCCTTCCTCCCCCCC
>NW_017307391.1:524627-558788 GCF_000935625.1 Nanorana parkeri | reverse complement strand
GTCGTCATTTGAAAGCTACAAAGAATAGAATAAAATATGTAAAAAGGAAATAAAGCTTGCAAAGATTAAAAACGAGCGACAGGTTGCAAAAGATTGCAAGATTAACCCCACAAAATTATTTAAATATATTAATCCTAAAAAAATCAGGTCAGATCATGTTGGCCCCTTAAAAGATAACTCAGAGTTGGTCACTGGGGACAATGAGAAGGCAAATCTAATAAATACTATCTTCAGCTCTGTGCACACCAAGGAACATGATATAGCTCAAGTCCATAATGGGGATAGCAGTGCCATACCCTCTACCGAACCACAATGGCTGACTATTGATATGGTCCAGAAACGGATAGACAAAATTAAGATGAATAAAGCACCTGGACCAGATGGCTTGCACCCACGTGTCCTTAAATAATTCCCCTTTTGGAGCAAATTCAACCATGCTTTATAGGGTTTTTTTTTTTTGCCTTCCTCTGGATCAACTTTGGGTAATTGTGGGCATAGTGTTCTGTTTAGGCTTTTCATCTTTTTTTTCCTTTGTATCTCTATAGGTTGGACTCGATGGACTTGTGTCTTTTTTCAACCTGACTAACTATGTAACTATGTATGTAACGATGGAGGCGCTCTCCGTGTTTTGTATTTCAGTATATAATATTCCTAAATGGTGTGTTTTGTAAAACGGCAGGCACCAGATTGAGGTCCCACGGTTTGAGAGGAGGCATCACGAGTAACTCCCTGTATAAAAGGTATAAACAAGGGAGTTACATGGTTACACAGCTGCTAAGGTTGAAGAGACAGCTCCATCCAGTTTAACCCATACATGTGTATGTGACTGTGTGTACATGTCATACCCCTGTATATTTTGTAAACTGAGAAACGAAGAGTGTTTTTTTTTTTATTTTTTATCAAAGCCATCAATGGTACCACTAACTGTGGAAGGGATTTCCACATTATTCCTGCTCTGTATGTAATAAACCCCTTTAGGGTTTAAACCGATTCTTATCCAACTTCATGTTGTGGCCACGTGTGATCTTCAGAGTCCTTATAGTAAACAGTTTATTCCTGATATTGCGGTCCCCATTGATAAATGTTTATAGTGATCATATAGCCCTCTTAGGCACCACTCTCTAAGGAGAACAAGTTTAATTTCTGTAGTCGATCTTCGTAACTCAGGTCCTTTATCCCCTTTCTCTGAACTCTAGTTTAAGGACAAACACTGAACTCAAGATGAGGCCGAACCACTGTTTTTAAAGTAGTAGAATAATGGTTTTATCTCTTGAATAAGTACCTCTTTCAATGCAGGACAGTATCATGCTTGCGTTGCTAGATGCAGCATGGCATTGCATGCTATTGCGGAGTCTGTAGTCTACAGATCTTTCTCTTACCTTGCCATCCGCAGAGAAGCACCTCCAAAAGAGTAGTTTGCATTATATGTTTAGCTCCCAAGTACAGAACTGCATTTTTCAATATTAGATCTCATCTGCCATGTTGCTGCCTACTCATCAATTTTATCTTTTGTCTTGTAGTGATTCTATATCCTGTCAATTTATTACTCAGCATAGCTTGGTATCATAGGCAAACATTGATATTGAGCTATTACCTCTCACTTCCTCATAGAAAGTTCTTAGGTTAGTCAAAACAGTCCTTCATAAATTGATGCTGGTTGTTATCTATGATACCATTTTTACCATAGTTCTAGTACAGATCTAATATCAATAAGAAAAACATTTGAAATAAAGGAATTTGTGTCATGCAACACAACGCATGTTGTGGACCACCCTGCCAATTAAAAATAAGGATTCAAGAACACATCAGGAACATTAAAAAAGATTTGAAAAACAATGTTTCCAAACTTTTTAAAATGCGTCACAATAAAGATCCTAAAGGGTTAAAATGTTGTGTATTCGATAGAGCAATAAAGCATTGGAGGGGCAACTACTAAAAAAGAAGTATCTCACAAAAGGAGTCCAAATGGATTTTTTTTTAATACTAGAAACCATGCATCCTAAAAGGTCTAAATATAGATCTTGACAAACTGTTTTAAATGCACAAATGTATGTAAGAAACTATCCTCATCCTCTACATTTTATGATATGATAATATTTATATATAATAAGGTTTACAGAGGTTTTAGACTGGAGACTGTATTTATAGTTTTAATTTGGAATTAATGAGATTAATGCCTAGTATTCATTCATAAAAATATTAGGTGTTCACTGAATGTCCGTTCTGTGAGCTACTATCTTTATTTGGCAGGGGAAATTGCCAAGCACCAGGACAGTACAGGACTCTAAAGAGCGCTGTAAAACACTGTAGTAGCTAGTGTTTTACAGGATGCCTGCACCCCCTTTTTGGTATAGTATTATATTATATACACACTTAAATTGGACCAAGCTTAATAAGGCATGTGACGGTCTACAACAGCGACAGTCCATTTTTTTTAATAAACCACTATTTAACAGGGTATTGCTAGGCAAAGCATTTGGCAGGAGCAAAGCCTTTATTTGGATTAGATCAATCACTATACAAAACAGGTTGCAAAAGGGAATGGACTAGGAAGACGTCTTAAAGAAGTAGTCTCTTCTTCTTTTCACAGCTCAGTCACCAAACTCCCACAGCAGGGGTGTGGAATTCCTATTGCACGACGGCCAGGATATGCAGTTGCAGGCGCCGAGCAGGTGTTTCCCCCCCCCCCCTACATTTAGCCCTGCAGCAGGAAAGCAGCAGGGCTAAATGTAGAGCAAGGGAGCCATTTTGTACAAGTGATCTTGGCAGCTGTGTGTGTATATGAGTCTCTGTGTGTTCCTGTCATTAAAAGTACCTGTACCCCTGTATGTCATGGTCTCTGAGGAAGGTATCTAAATGATTTTTAAATGATTCAATACTCTCCCCACTGATACCACTGCTTGTGTAAGAAAGTTCCAACTGAAAAGAAGCCCCTACACCCCTTGTAATTAAATATTTTTTTCCTCCAATTTTAGGTTGTGGTCTCTAGTGTTCTTTAGGAAGTTTACAGTAAATAGATTATTGCTGATATTACCATCACCATTAAACATTTTGTACATCAAAATCATGTTCCCTCTTAATTGCCTCACTTCTAGAGTGAACAAGTTTAAAGTTTTCTGTGGATTGGTGACTAAAACCGAACCCCATACTCAAGATGAGGCCGATCAGGTGTTCTGTAAGGTGGAAAAATTATTGCTTTGTCTCTAGAGTATGTTCCATTTTTAATGCATGAACATTACTCTGCTAATTTGTTCGCTGCAGCCTGGCATCACATGCTATTATTTAAGCTGCAATCAACTATAAAATATTTTTCCACTTCTGACTGCTCTAGTGGAGTTCACATTAATGTGTTATTAATTCTGCATTACACATTAATTCTGCATGCCTGTTTTTAACCCCAAAATGCATTACTTTACATTTTACCTTCTGCCATATAGTTGCCCACCCCCCTATCTTATCCATGTCCTCTTGTAATTTTACAATGTCTTAGATTGTCTCTATTACCCTACCAAGTTTACTATCATCTGCAAACACAGAAACATGGCTCTTAACACATCCCGCAATATCCTTTATAAACAGGTAATCACTAGTATTTATATAGCACCAACAATCTACGCAGCGCTTTACATAGTTACACATTCACATCAGTCCCTGCCCTCAAGGAGCTTAAAATCTAAGGTCCCTATCTCACATGCATGCACACAGGACCAAATTAGACAGGAGTCAATTAGCCTGTTAGAGGCTGGCAAGGCCCCCAGGATTGCTGCCCTTGCGATTTTGATCTGCCATACTAGGTACACAGGTAAGGTTACTATCCACAAACTGCTGCTGAAGCAGGAAGAGGTAATGCTGTTTTTGACCACATTACAGTAAGGCAGCAGGAAGCCCAGGAGAACACCCAGAGGATCATGAAAGGTCCTGATAGGTGGGGCAATAGAGGAAATGCAACAAGATCCTCTTGCGCACCAGAAAGTGGCATGCTACAGTGAGCTACCAAGAGGAAACTTGCACAGGACCAGTAGGCCCGAAGATCCCATGCAGCCAGAGTAGAGGACCGCATGAGCACCAATTTCATAACACTTCTTCCAGCCGCCAGCCTTGAGGCCATAAGGCGACAGCCAGTGTAAGCACCACATGCTCTCTGCACACAAGGGCAAAGCCTTGATTTACTACAGCAGAGGGTTTTGAGAAGCCATGCAGTAACCATACAGGGACTCTGGAAGGAGAGGCAGGATTCAGGGAACATGATTTAAAAATACTGAAAATTGCAATTAAAATTACATTAACACATTAAAGTCTATAATACGATGTTTGGCTTGCCAGGAAAATCTGTTTATTGGAGTACAGTACAGAACAATTCATAGCTGACTGGGTATTCATCAGGTGACTAGACACTGGCCAAAGCTGTGAGGACCCTCATATAATCCTTCCAACTCTAGGAAATACTCAGTTTTTAGCAAGCGAGGGCATAAGTAAAAAAAAAATCCTATTTTCTTGATCATACAGCACAAGACACAAGCAAATCACAGACGCCTGGGACATCCAAAAGCAGTAACACAGATGCAGGTGTGCAACACAGCAAACAGGCCCCAACAACAGGGAAAACCACACCTAAGGCATAAACCCGTAGCACCTTATGGCCAACTAGCATCATCAGAAACACTAACAACTCTAGTAGAGTGCATAGTCAAAAGGAAAAGATGGAGCCTTCCGTTACAAAGAACAGGCATGCCTAATGACATGTCGTATTCACCTCGAGATGGCACAGAGAGCACCCTGTGAGGTCCCTCAGGAAGGACAAAGGAAAAATCCAACTCTTGGAACGAAGATGTAGTGAACAGCATTCAGCACATCTAAACAGTGGATACATCTTTCTTAGGATGTTTCAGGGCAAGACAAAAAGGAGAAAATGATGATGTCCTCATTAAGACGAAAAAAGACACTACCTTAGGCAAAAAGAAATCCTTCGTCCTAAGAATGACCTTACCTTTGTGATGGACAAGTAGAGGTTCCTTATGTGACAGTGCTGATAGCACTAAAATGCTGCTAACAGAAGTAACAGGGACAAGAAAAGCAACCTTGAATGTAAGATCCGCCAGAGCAATAAATACACTATATTGCCAACAGTATTGGGACACCTGCCTTTACAAGCACATGAACTTTAATGGTATCCCAGTCTTAGTTCGTAGGGTTCAATAGTGAGCTGGCCCACCCTTTGCCGCTATAACAGCTTCAACTATTCTTGGAAGGCTGTCCACAAGGTTTAGGAGTGTGTCTATGGGAATGTTTGACCATTCTTCCAGAAGCGCTTTTGTGAGGTCAGTTATTGATGTTGGACGAGAAAGCCTGGCTCGAAGTCTTCGCTCTATTTCATCCCAAAGGTGTTCTATCGGGTTGAGGTCAGGAATCTGTGCAGGCCAGTCAAGATCCTCCACCCCAAACTCGCTCATCCATGTCTTTATGGACCTTGCTTTGTGCACTGGTGCGCAGTCAAGGTGGAACAGGAAGGGGCCATCCCCCCCAAATGTCTTGATATGCTGATGCCTTAAGAGTTCCCTTCACTGGAACTAAGGGGCCAAGCCCAACCCCTGAAAAACAACCCGATACCATAATCCCCCCTCCACCAAACTTTACAGAGAATCGTGATCGTCACTTCAGAGAACACGTCTCAAGTTCTATAGAGTCCAGTGGCGGCGTGCTTTACACCACTGCATCTGACTCTTTGCATTGCACTAGGTGATGTAAGGCTTGGATGCAGCTACTCGGCCATGGAAACCCATTCTAGGAAGCTTTCTTCACACTGCTGTCGTACCAATCTTAAGGTGACACGAAGTTTGGTAGCTATTGACTCTGCAGACAGTTGGCTACTACTGCGCGCTTCAGCATGCGATGACCCCACGCTGTCATTTTACGTGGCCTACTACTTCGTGGCTGAGTTGCTGTTGTTCCCTGTTGCTTCCAATTTGTTATAATACCACTAACAGTTGACTGTGGAATATTTAGTAACAAGGAAATTTCACAGATGGACTAGGTTGCACAGATGGCAACCTATCACAGTACCATGTTTGAATTCACTGAGCTCCTGAGAGCGACCCATTCTTTCACAAATGTTTGTAGAAGCAGTCTGCATGCCTCGGTGCTTGATTTTATACACTTGTGGCCATGGAGGTGATAACACCTGAATCCAAGGATTTGGAGGGGTGTCCCAATACTTTTGGCAATATAGTGTATCTCTGATAGGTTCAAAGGGAGCAAATGAAAGCACCAGACTGAGTCAATCTTCATCAGGGAATAAGAAGCCAAAGGCTACTGAAAAAAAGTGCCCAAGGCTGACATTTGCCCCTTGAGTGCCCACTGGGCCAAATGCTGATCCAATCCATATTGCCAAAATCATCCCACAGAGTTTTTCCAAAGATGAAACTTTTGTTTGCATCAGGCAAAGTAAGCCCTCCAGGTATGATGGTACACCTAGCAAGAGGTAGAATTCCCGGCCAGCAAGAGTGTGGGAATCACAAAATTAGCCACAAGGATCACTAAAATTTCCTCCACCTCGATATTGGGGAGCAAATGAGGAAGAATCTTCAATGGAGGAAAGGCATAGACAGGCAGGGAGAGCTGATCCCATGGAAGCACCCACTGGAAATGCTCTTGGATCCCTGCACCAGGATATAAGCAAATACAGTTCCTTTGTTCAGTCTGGACTGCAGGATCTCTATGTCTGGCATCCCCCAATGGTAGCAGAGTTCCTTGAGCACCTTGGGGAGGTGAAAGGACCATTGCCCTGAATTTAGCCTCTGCTTGCTAAGTCCGCCTATCAATTTACACAGGGACAAGGAGTGGCACAAGTGCCGGAAGATGTCATCATTGCTGGGAAGGTAAGTCTCTGCAATGCCAATGAAGCCCAGGCAGGAAGCAGAGACAGGGAAGAAACACCAGAGAGCAGAAATCCAGAAGAGCCGTAGTGACATGCAAGCCAGGTCATCAACAGGCAGGCAGAGAAGTACCAGGAGACAGGAGCAAAGTCAGAAACAGGCCAGAGTCTGTAATGTGTGGATGGTGCAGTACAAGGCGGCAGAAGCAGTGTCAGGGTACTGTGCGCGGGTGTCCCCACACCGCATGCAGGTACCCATGCAGGAGGACCAAATTAGTATGACCACACTAGACAAGGTCGATGAGTTGTATACAATTTATTGTAAACAGCAAAACACACACATCAACCCCACCAACACCCACAAGCAAGCACAGATAAGTAACTAAATATAACCACAAACACATACACTGGATAACATAAAAATATCCAAACCATGAGCAAATAGCTGAATGCACACCCAGGGTATACAAGCCAGGTAAACCTGGGAAGCAGGGCAAGACCAGGGGAGCTGAGCCACACCAGGGGAGCTAAGGGACAAAGGGTCAAGGTACAGGCAGGTAACAGGACTCCCACACCAGTGGAGCTAAGGGACAAGGGTCAAGGTACAGGCAGGTAACAGGACTCAGGACTGCAAGCAGGTAACAGGACTCAGGACTGCAAGCAGGTAACAGGACTCAGGACTGCAAGCAGGTAACAGGACTCAGGACTGCAAGCAGGTAACAGGACTCAGGACTGCAAGCAGGTAAAAGGCCTCAGGCCTGCAAGCAGGTAACAGGACTCGGGACTGCAAGCAGGTAACAGGACTCAGGACTGCAAGCAGGTAACAGGACTCAGGACTGCAAGCAGGTAACAGGACTCAGGACACACCGGAAATGGCAACAAGCTCAGGGCACAGGACTCAGTCAGGGAAAGGCGACAGCATACTGAGCCACAGTCCTGACTGCAGGGAGGGAATAGGTGGTGGATAATCACTGGCAGCTGGGAGACACGCGCAGGTGAGCACCGGATTTGCAGGTTCCAGCACCACCCAGTGGTGGTCTGGTACCTGACAATTCCTGGCTGTTTGGAGACACCTGCAGGCGAGCACAGGTACTGCAGGACCTGGCTCCAGTGCCACCTGGAGGTGCTCTGGATCTTGACAGTACCCCCCACTGTCCAAGGGCCGCCAAGTCCACCATACGCCCCATGGCAAAGGTTCAGGGACCGGTCAAGCACCCTCCCCGCCAGGGTCAGGCAACAGGCCGAGCAGTCCATCACCCAGATCCGGTAGTAATCGCCATAGGCCAGCAGAAGTCCCAACAGGAAGGCCATGGGCACCAGGGTTCCGTGGGGTACACCCCCCTAGCACTCCCGGGCTCCCTAGAGGAGCCCGGGTTTCAGCGGGCACACCATGTACCATGGGGGAGTCACTAGGACCGACAGCGCGTTCAGACAGCCACACGGTTACCCCCAAAGCAGTGACCACCCGACTCAGGTCACCACATACTTCAGGGAATGCAGCATTCGGAAACCAGGGGTGCTCAAATGGAACTTCCCTGTTCCCCAGGACATCACCACTACCAGGCCCGGGCTTGCGCACATGATCACCCCACCTAAGGCAAATGTCCCAACCCCCAGTCCCCTCGGCTGCAAGGGGCATATCTTGGCACCAGGACCAGAGCAGGCAGTGGGCGACTGTCCCACATAGTTCAGCTGGACAAGCCGCCAAGGCCCCCGGATCAGCAGAGGCAAGGAGCCGGGAAACGGGCACAGGATCAGAAGCGATGAGGGAAAGGTGACAGGATACTGAGCCACAGTCCTGACTGCAGGGACGGATTAAATACCCTCCCAGGAAGCACCAGGTGGTGGATAATTGCTGGCAGCTGGGAGACACCCGCAGGTGAGCACTGGAGTCGCAGGTTTCAGCACCACCTAGTGGTGGTCTGGTACCTGACAGTTCCTGGCAGCCTGGAACCCCCTTCAGGCGAGCACAGGAACTGCAGGACCTGACTCCAGCGCCACCTGGAGGTGCTCTGGATCCTGACAAGCGGTGGTCGAACAACAATCTGGGGTCACGGGATTTCAGAGTAGTGGTGGAAGGTAAAGACAAGCCGGGTCAGTAACAGATTTTCAAAATCAGAACACATGATCTCAGGAGTAAAGGTTAGCTAATGAGCACTCAGCACTGGAGGCCTGGGCATCACAGCCTAAATAGCCTGTAGGGAGCCAGAATTGGTAATAGGAGCTCCAGAACGCTGATGGATAGTCTGGCTTCCCTTGTACAGTCAAGGTTTCTAGCACACTTATTCAGCCCAGCAGGCTTGTGTCCGTGTCAGTACCATCCACTAAGGTGGCAGAAAGGACTTCCCTGCCTTCAACGATGGACCAGAGGTCCACCAAGCCAGCAAGGTTCTCTCCCTGGTGGACAGGGACCAAAGAGTGTGTGTTTATGGGATGGACAGAACATAAACCCTGTCCCAGGATGGGACATAACCCCTGTTCGATTTTGGAACCGTGAAGAGGTTGGAGTAAAACCTTGGAACCCCTTCTCCTTTGAGACAGGGACAAATAGTCAATAACTGCTGCAAGGCCCTCTGCAGAACTTTCTTCGACTGTAAGAAAGAAGGGAAATTGGAGTGCATAAACTGAGGAGGAGAGTAGGATAAATGCTCCAGCTTGTAACCACAAAGGCACATAGACATCCCCCCACGTGAGAAATACTGTTTCCACTAGAGAGGGCATAGGAAAGGTCTTATTGGGCTTATTTCTCTTAGGGAAATCTATACTAGTGACCTTGGGGTGATTCCATGCAGGTGAAGCAATGGCTAGACATTCTTTCACCTCATCAACTAGTGCCAAAATGGTGTCACATAGTTTTTGGGGAAGTGTCGCAGTAGACAAAGCCTCCTGAGAGAAAACTTCTAAGATTGAGCAGGTATGCACTTCTACTACCACACCCTACTCCTCCTTAATGTCCGTCAATAAGGTGGTGGTAGCCATGGCCATGTCTGAAACCATTTTGGAAGGGGAAGGAGAAGGGGGACTGCACTTGTGCCCTCTGTGGCCTAATGCTGCAAACATAGCAGATATTTGTCACATAAAAGCATTCGTCAAGGCCAAAAAATCTTCCTTAGTAAAGGCAGGAAAAGTGGGATACCCCAGATGGGGCAAAAGAAGCAATAAGTGAGGGCAGCAAGCTAAATGGTGGGTTACCACATGGTGCCATAGTGATGTGTCCCAACAGGTACTCACAATACTGGCACTATGTGGCAAAAATTGCTGCCACTGTTCCTCAACCCTATGCTGCTGTAGGGTGAATACCAAGATGGCTGCACCAGCCTACACACATTAACAGTGCAGCCTGGCTGGTGGCATACTGAGCATGCTCTGTTGGCAGGATCCCCTGGCCTGTCTCATAGCTGTCCGTGACAAAGCCTGTGTGCTGCTAAGACCGTCAGGGTGTGCGGGCAGGAAAAGCTAAATTTTGTGAAACAGAGCTAGCAATGGAGGGGTTTGGTTTTAAAGGGCCAGCAGCACACACGGAGACCAGGAGTACCCAGGGGGGTTATCAGGCATCCAACATGAGAAGGAAGGAGGGGGAGATGTCCACTGACCCTGAGCCTTACTCACTTCTGGCAAGCATATCCCCTTCTCCAGGAGCAGGGTCCCACCAGTGCAGATATGCCACTGACCTGCACCTGTATAGCACTGTGTGGCTAACCCAACGCACTTCACCACATGCCAAGGTGAGCGGCTAACACAGGATTCAGTGCCCAAAGCATCATTACAGGCCAGCCACATATATTCAGTCCTGTGGGGTCTGGGTACAGTCCTCAAACCTGCTGCTGAGGGGCACCAATCCGGAAAATGTGAGGTTGCCGCCATGAAGTAGGAGAGGTTATATGAGAATCCACACAGCTTTGGCCAGTATCCAATTACCTCATGTTATCTGCATATTACCCATTTGTTTATTAATTGACTGTGTCCTGTATTGTACATTCAAGAAATTAGAATTTAGTTAATGGTTAACCTATACTTTTAACTAGGGATGCACCGATACCACTTTTTTTAAGACCGAGTACGAGTACCGATACTTTTGATCAAGTACTCGCAGATACCAATTACCGATACTTTTTCTTAAAGGGACAGGGCGCATTTTTTCTAAAGCAATACAAACGAATGCTTTAAGGTCCCTTTCTTAATATTATGATTCATGAGATGACGAGGGAGCATGACGCCGGCTTCCTGGCCAATCAGAATGCCGGGCGCTGCGTCATTACACGGCGCCCGGCTTCCAGGTTTGCTAGCTTCCTGACCAATCGGGGAGCCGGGCAGCGCGTCATTGCACGCTACCCGGCTTCCTGATTGGCCGGGAAGTCGGCTCCATGCTCTCTCATCACAAGTGACGAGAGAGCATGGAGCCGTTTCCTGGCCAATCAGGAAACCAGGCAGCGTGTAAAGATGCACTGCCCAGCTTCCTGATACAAGAAGTACTTGTGCTAGGTATCGGAGCATTTGGGCGAGTACGAGCACTCACCCAAATACTTGGTATCGGCACCGATACCAATACTAGTATCGGTGCATCCCTACTTTTAACTGTAAGAACCAAGAGAGCTTAAACCAGTTGGCAGGACCATTGTGGTTAGAGAGTTCATACTCCTCTGACACTGATGGCTATTTCCAATATTCATGGAAATAAAACGGATCTTCAGAACAACAGCAAAACAAACAGCCATATTTACAAATAAACTCACAGATCTGTCATTCTTTTAATTTCCGAAAAGCAAGCTCAATTTAGAAACGTTCAATAAATGTTACTTTCTGCAGTCAGTTTTCATTTACATTAGAGGTGCACTGAAATGAAAATGTCAAAACTGAAACGAAACCGAAATAAAAAAAAATGTCAGGCTGAAACCGAAAATGTTTAGAATTTTAACTTTTTCAATATGTTATTTTTTATAAACTTTTTCATTTTTTTATATTTAATTTTATTTATTGATTCATTTTTTATTAAATATTTTTATTTTACTTTTAGGGGCTTTGGGGAAATATTGGGGGTCTAAACAGACCCCTGATATTCCCCTTTAAAAATCGAAAAAGAGATCGAGGACACTGAGTCCTCAATCTCTTTTTCTGCAGCCCCAGTTATAAATGAACAGGAATCCTCTATGAGTGTTCCTGTTCATTCTTAACATGAGAACATAGTGTATTTACTATAACCACAATCATAAATGAACAGGAGTTGATGCAGATCACTTCCCATTCATTCATAATTGAGGCTATCGTAAACATACTATGTTCTCAATTATGTACAAACACTCAGCAATCACTGAGTGTTTGCACTCGTCTCCTTCCTGACACGCTGTCACAGGAGGCTCAGCAAAAGGAGCGGTGACAGGAGGCTGAGCGGTGTGGGAAGAGAGAGGCCGGCCGCTCACAACGCTCTCCTCCCGCAGTGCTCGGTCGGCTGTCAGTTTCTTTCCTCCCCGTTGGGACACAGAGCAGCACCCAACGGGGAGGAGAGAAATAATGGATACACCACAGTATCGGCCAGAAAATGGCACTTTCGGCATTATGCCAACAGTGCCATTTTTGACCGATATGTTTCGGCGGCCGATATATCGGTGCATCCCAAATTCACATTCTGCCATCTAGTACATGCACAGGGTATGCTACATTTAAGGCATGCCTCTGGTAATAACTGTCACAGTTGCCAGTGTGCTTTATGTCAGATCTCCAACAATCATTCAAGCCCTAAAATGGCAGGTATCATAGCTAGTCGTGTGTAGCACCACAGAACTGCAGATTTAAATAGAGGTTAAGATGGCATAGTCCTCAATGGACAGGAGGGTTTAGTTTTGCTTTAAACAGTAAATTGTGTGTTTAGAGCAAGAATACCATAAGTATTACAGTATACATACTGCCACTTTTTTTTTAACAAAGGTCAGTGTTACCTGGAATAGTAACGACATGTAGAGAAAAGCAAATTACCTCAAAAGGATGCCACTGTAGTATTACATTAATTCCCTGCAACCACCAGGACAGAGGGGAGGGTGGCCTGTGTCTTGAACCCTACTCCAACAGATGGATTTTTACAGGCAAGTCAAAAATTAAATTTTCTTAATCATACTTTATATGACGCAGGCTCCTTTAAATACCAGACACAGAGGTCCCCAAGCAATACAACTGAGGGGTGGGGAACAGAACAAACAACAGCAACAGGCCCAAGAGAACCAGCAAAATATGTGATGGCCATGAGGAAGGCCACCTTACAAGAAAGGTCCGCCAAGAGGATATCCCTCATGGGCTCAAAAGAAGGCCTCTGGAGAGCTGACAAGACCAGTTTAAGATCCCGTGGCGAAACCAGGGAATGAATGAGGAAGTTTTTGTCCGAAAGTAAGCAGCAAGAGGTCTCTGGAAAAAGAGTCCAGGGTGAGATTTAACTCGAGGATACTCGACGCCAATTGCTGGTCCAGACCAGATTGGAGAAAAGACAGCATACACCCCATGGAGTACCTTCTAGGATGGAGCCCTCGTTCCTCACACCAGGCAAAGTAGGCCTTCCAAGTGCCATGATAGACTTTCCGAAATGTTGACTTTTTAGTATTCAGAAGTGTAGGAATAACTACAGGACCAGGGCTTCAACAGCCAAGCCATCAAAAGATGAGACCAAGAAATATGATGGTATACCAGCCCGAGAAAAAAGATTGGGCCAGGTGGGAAGATCGCAAAGAGAATCTCCCAAGAGTGGGAAGATGCCTGAATACTAACTTCTTCTGGGTCAGTTTGCTGCTACCAGGATCCCCAGGAATGCCCTCCATCTTGATCTTGCGCAGCAGTTGAGAAAGAATCCATATCGGAGCAGCGTAAAGATGTACCGTATATACTCGGGTATAAGCCGTCCCGAATATAAGCCGAGGTACCTAATTTTTTGAGATTAATCCCATGGGGTCAGCAGAGTGTCAACTGTGAAGGTTAGGAGGATACCTAACCCTTGCTGTTAAAGTGGGATGCTAAGTACGGCTGCAACAACTAAAGTGGGATGCTAAGTACGGCTGCAACAACTAATCGACTTAGTCGATTACAAATCGACGATAGAAAATTTTGTCAACTTTTTCCATCATCGATTAATCGGTTTTTCGATTAGTTGCCCCTCTTCGTGGCTCCACACACGCTGCACCTCCTCCCTGCCTCACGCTCTCTGCTGACAGCCCCCCCCGCATCCACAATCGGAACAGGGACGTGGGGAGAAGAAGCAAGAGAAGGCATGGGGGGGGGGGGGGTCTACAGCGGAGCAATGCAGAATACCACCAGCTATAGAGGAATACAACAAATCCCAGCAATAGTACAATATACAGCGCCATGCAGAATACCACCAGCTATAGAGGAATACAAGACATCCCAGCAATAATACATTATGCAGCGCAATGCAGAATACCACCAGCTATAATGTATTATTGCTGGGATTTGTTGTATTGCTCTATAGCGGGTGGTATTCTGTATTGCGCTGCATAGCGTATTATTGCTGGGATTTGTAGTCCTCTATACCCAGTGCCATTCTGCATTGATTTCTCTATAATTTTTAAAATCCGATTAATCGAACTCATAAATCGGCTAACTAATCGATTTTGAAAATAATCGTTAGCTGCAGCCCTAATGCTAATAGCCACATCTGGCATTCTCCACCGGTGACAATTTCCCAAAACACCTCAGGGTGGAGAGACTATTCCCCCAACGTTCATGACCTGATGACTGAGAAAGTCTACAAGCCAACTGTCTACTCCAGCAATGTGGACATGGCCTTAATGTGCCTTTTGGCCCAGGCCAGAATCGAGTAAACTTCCTGATGTCACTCTGATGGTTGATGTAAGCCACAGACATGTCGTAGGGACAGGTGAATTGCCCTTACCTTAAGAACATTGATGGAAGTCTGGGATCCCACAAGGTACAAGTTTCCTGGACGGGCTCCGCCCTGAGAACGCCTCCCCAGTCCGATAGGCTGGCATCCATTAAAAGAACCATCCAGGTCAGTGGGAGAAGTGACCTGCCTCCAGTGTTGGGCTGATCAGCCATTAGGTCAGTGAGATACATATGAAGTGATCCAAAAACTGGGTATTTTGTCTCAAACACAGCCAGAACGTTCTGCTGGAAAAAAAGGCTTGCAGGAGGCTACCATTAAGCCCAGGATGTAAAACTGCACTGATGATAGCTTCTTGGAGAGAAGAATCCTAACTTGAGAACAAAGGGTCAAAGCCTCACTGGGAAAAATTGCCCAGGCCTTGTTCATGACTGAGTATCCACCGGAAGTTCCGAAGTGTCTGGAGCATCCGATGGATATTGGCGCAGAGGGCCTGGGCTGAGCAATCCTTCAGATGGGGATAACCCACAATGTGGATTTCCCCGAGAGTGCAACAGAGTAAGAATGGGGCCAGAACCTTGGTGAAGACCTAGGGGCCAAAATTAAAAGCCACAAATGAAGTGCTCTTATACCACAGGAACTGCTGATGGGGAGGAATGCCAAGAACTCTCCTCGTTACTATAATGACAAAGCAGGCTGATTCCATGCAGAATTTTTGGCCCTCCAATAAAAACGTGGAGAACCTCCTTGATCCAGGATGGGGTTAACAACCCCTTTGGGTTTTGGAAGCAAAACCCCTAAAAGAATTCCGAAGAGTGTAGTAGCTTCAAGGCAACGTGAAGTTTCCTTCATCTCTGCAGAGAAGAGTGAAGATTTCAATGCACGAGGCTGGAAGTAACTCCAATCCTTATTACCAGAACACAAAGTCTATGACCCAAAGATCTGAAATGTCCATTTCCTACAAATCGTCTCCACAGACCAGCATTGTAGCCACAATATTCTGTGCATCTAGAGTGACAAAAGCTTCAGGCGAGAACCTTGGTGCAGAATATAAGCGAATATGCCATATAGTATTTGTGAGTCCCAGCTTAAAGTGAAAAGTTAGCGAGTCATTCATGAATTAAATATCAATAAAGTCCTTGCCAAGGTGCCCAGAAACTCCTATAAACAGTGTGTGCGTGATTCCACACCACAGTGTCTCAAATCCAAAACCGCACTCACCAAATGTCTACGGCCATCTTATTACAGATGAGCCTTATATGTCTTATCCCCAGGACCGTTTATATACTTCTCTCCACTTATAACTTCCACTTCCAAGAGCAAAATGTGCCTCCTTATCTCTGCTTCTCCGTATTTCTCCACTCTTAATGCCACTTATTTCCCATCAGAGATCAGAAAGAAAGATAAATGCCTCCCATTGTGTAGTATTTTACACCAACTTTATAAAAAAAACTTAAAACATCCTCTCTGTGTCAGAAAACAAGCGTATGCTCCGCCCTTCCGACGCGTTTCATCATCAGACATTGATATACACAGATTGGTATTTGATAGGCGCATATTGATATAAGTATGCACTAAGTGATCCTTTAACTGATGGATTTATAAAGGATAAACAGTTATAAGTACCCATTTCACTTGTGCTTGACATTTACCATCTGAAGGGATCCCCGGGGGGTACTCACAACCGCTGCTGCAGAGCAGAATGGTGCAGCCAACCTGTGGCTCACAAATAAAGGCTGCTGGATAACACCATGAAGGCCTGTGCTGAAACCCAGGGCTCAGAGATAGAGCAGATGTGTGTGTTCTCTGCAAGAGCATGTGCTCAAAATGGCTCCTTTAGCCTGAGGGAAACCAGGATCTGCCTGCAGGGTGGGCTAAACAACCTCTGGATGACTCAAGTCTTAAGAGGTTGAGTCTCAGCTTACCACCACACCGTTAAGATCCATCACAGTGGAGAGACTCCCTACTTCATCTACTTTAGGAGGGCATACCCCCTCCTTCATGGAGGGGGTCTTCATGTACAGGGCTCCACCAGACCGGTGGACCATGGCACTGGACCTATAGAGTACCTTGCGACTAACTGCACCTTGCTGTATGGATATACCAAAGGTGAGCACCTCACACAGTGTCCAGGGCCATAAGCAACACAAGAGGCCGGCCCTCCCATCTTCCACACGGCTGAGTCCGGGTACATGCAGGGTCCGCAGCTTGCCAAAGGGCACCAATCTGAAAAGTGCAAGATCATTGCCTCAGTGGCTTTGGCGCAGCTGGGTTGAGGAGAGATTGCTTTTCAGATAGGACAACCTTCCACAATCTAAGTGTCAACCTAAGGAAACTAGCAAATAAACAGATGGTCGTCAGAAGGGTTACATTGGCTTTCTTTCAATTCTGTTTGCCACTGCCAAATCGCCTGAAGGTGGCTGCATATTAATTATGATTAACGGAGCCTGTGTCATGTACGATTAAACTTTTTTTTCGTTTTTGCTTGTCTACCTCTTTCCCTTAACTACCTTCCCACATCTTTCTTTCTGTGTTTTTATTTGCCTTAGTCTTGCAATTTGCTATGGCTCTGATAGGGGCGGGGAGTAGGTTTGGATGCTGGTCTGTCTAGATGAAAATGCAGGTTGCAAACAGAACTTGTGTGTGGTAAAATTAACATATGTAGCTCTAGTATTAGCATACATTTTTGTCTAAATTTAAGAACATGGAAAAAACTATCTAAGCACACCTTCAGAACACTTTTTATTGTCACTGTTCTCCCCGCACGTCTTGATTTCATCCCCTCTCTCTTCTGGAATGGTATCTGGGCCAAGCACCTCCCGTAACAGATCTTGATCTTGTATTTTCTGTCTCCGGGGCTGGGAACGTTTCCTATATGTCCTAGGAAAAAAGATCAAGTAGATGTAATATGAACAGCAGTTGTGGTAAGACAAAAGAAATCCAGTCACAGAAGACTACAAACTTGTGGCTACTAATCTACAGTGTTTAGATATATTGTTTGAAATGATAAAACAAGGGAACCCTAGATGGACTCTTAAACGTAAACCATAAACTGTGGTATAAACCCAGTGCATTGTTACAATTAATTACATATAATATACCTCAACAGGGTGCTGTACTTAGTGTCCTAAAACATCAAAGCAACCTGCCTAGGTTATTTGCATGCAGACCACTCTAGGTAAAGCCTACGTGCGATGCTGAGCCTCCATGACTTGCTGCAGCTATTAATGCACAAAGTAAGAAGCTCACAGTGTGCAGTAAAAACAAAGCATTTTCAGTAAAAGAAAGCAGCCTGTACAACTAAACAAGTCTAAAGAAAAAGTTGGAGTTCAGCTTTTAGTGGCATTGGTTGCAGATGGAAGTATCTTGGCAGCGCATCAGCTTCACATCCAGCAACTTGTTGTGATGTTTTTCTTCTGGCAGGCTAGTCTCACACATCGCTTAAACACATGGTTCCAGAATCCATGGATCCAATTGGATTCCAGAAGCTGGAAGCAGAGCAGCGTGGAGGTAGCATGGCATGCATGGGAAAGACTGTGCTGGACGACCTCGGGATGGTCAAGAGATACTGTGTGCTGTATGCTGGAAGCCGCTGAAAGGAAGGAACGACGTGTGGGATATAGTGTGCTTGGAGCCACTGGATCACAGGAAGCAGGGATGCTGATCACTGAACACCTGAGTTTTTTGGGTGCACAATGTCAAAGGGGTTATGTCAAAGGGGTTAGCAAGTCTCACAGTTATTCTGCTCTTTCCTCCTATCAGCATGTCCCTAGTCAGCACATGAACTAGCTGCCTCCTTGTGCTGCTTCTTCCAATTACACTCCAAGCTTTGCTGTAAATGTACTGCAAATGGCCATTAGCAGATCAATCTCAGAGAAATGACAGCAGAATGTGGAAGTAATACACACCACTTCCGCATTCAGAGATCGGAGAGGTGTTCAGCAAGTGGAACAATGCTGATCTCCCTCGATTTTCATGCTGAGAGCCGACATGCCGGTCCCGGGCCCGCAGAGGGGACACCACTGCTTGCAATTAAAAATATATTTAACAATGTATTATAACTACTGATCTGCCCCAATTTGTATTTTATTTTCAGCTTTAAATATATTTTCTTTAACTCCTGCTTGAAAGGGAAAATGCCTTTTCCACAACTGGAGTCAAACGGTATTTTCTGAGTATCTTTCTCTTTTAAAATTAGATCTTTAAGTGTAGAGGCAATTACGTTCCTGGAGAACCATGCTGGGAGGTATGCGGAATCTACTCTGTGGCCTTAGGAACTTGTCTATCTCATCTAATGGGAAAAAAAGGTATCTAGAGAGTCCTCCCTCTTCTTCCAACACCAGACTCTTCCCAGAAAGATCTAATTCAGTAATTCCTCCATGTGATATAGTCCTCAGAATAATGGGCACACAGGCCTTTGAAGTAGAAGGATTAAAAGTAGATCACATAGATCTAAAGGACTGAAAAATGGATACCATTTCTGAACTGATTGCATGGCAAGGTCTGTTCTATCTGCCTAGACACCACATATTTTTGCTACTCATATTACCTAATGATTTCAGTCTGTATCATTTCTCAGTGGAATCTGCAATTATGACAATAAAAGAAAACATCTGGGGAAAAGCAACATAACACTTCCCAAATGGCTGATATTTAGATGGTATCTATAAAACATCATAACCAGGTAACCCCTGAAAAGATAACAAGACTGATGATATAGTAGTCAGTTATCACTTAGTTTACATTGTGATTCTCTTTTCCATAACTACCTAACCCCTTCCCAACCAATGACGGGAATATCCTGTCACCATTGTTCAGTTCGTTAACGACGTGAAGGGACCAGCAGCTCATTGCGTTACTGCTGTTGATAGGTCCCCTCGGGGTCAGAGGCAGACCCTCAAAGGCAGATTAGGTGGTCTCAGTTCTGTGATCACAGCGAGAGCTGATTGCTGTGATCGCAGAGCTGTGACAGTTACACAGCTGGCAGCAGTTGAGCTGGAGCCGGCTGCATGTTCACAAACGGATACAAAGTATCTCTCAAAAGAATATGTATTCTACTTAGAGATACTAAGAGAGATGCTAAGTATCAAAGTCCCCGTAAATAAAAATAACCCCTTAGTGCCCCCTAGTTTAAAAAAAAAAGTAAAAAAAAAAAATATGTTTAACTACTTGCCATCCGCCCATTGTAAATAAATGGAGGGACGGCAAGCTCCTTTCAGCAGGGCACCCTAAAAATACAGCTTTTTTTTTCTGCTCGCGCATGCACGTGCAGTACACACTGACACTTGTACACAGCCGGTAACGGCTGTTACACATACAAGCACTCGGCGGCTCTATAGTCGTCCAATCCCTTGTATAGTACCAAGCAGTGTACGCCCCACCCTCCACCGTCATTAGCATATATCCGGGGCTCTGCTGTCCCCTCTGCTGGCCCGGGACCAACTTGACGGCTCTCAACATGAAAATTGGAGGGAGATCAGCATTGTTCCACTTGCTGCTGATTTCCTCTCTGATCTCTGAATGCGGAAGTGGTGTGTATTACATCACTTCCGCATACAGCTGTAATTTCTCTGGCTGCTATAGCTAGAGAAGAAGCTAGTGAACCAGATCTCTGCTTTATCAGCTTCTTTGGGGGTCCTAGGTGACATTAGGGGTCTTGCAGACCCCTAATGTCTCCATAAAGAGGACCTGTCAGTGTGCCTGTGCTATCGCATAGGGGGATAGTAAAAAAAATTAGTCATATATAAAAAAAAAATGTAAAAAAACAAACAAAAATGTTTTAAGTCCCCCACCCCCACATAAATATGGGTTGGGTGCGCCAACGTGCGCAAATTACAATTGTGCTGCACATGTTACATATCACCGCAAAAGTCTGTTTCTCACAATGGAAGGCGCCTTCTAAACAGACCAAACTGGTTTTTTTGACAATGTTATGGCTGCCCTGTATTGTTTCCACATTATTTGTATCACAATGGGATGGTGTTATGGGGAAGCCTTGTGGAAGCAATCACACCTAGATTGGTCAACTTAATCAACCTTGACTACTGATGGCAATTTATGATACAAGGCTGCCACCTAGAGGTGGGAAAGTGAAATACATCATATTTCGCTCTCATACAAGTTTTGAGGGGAAACACCCACAAGTGGGAGGCCATTTTCTCAGAATAAAAGCCAGCAGCCCAAAGGTTCAACAGAACTTCATGAAGGGTTTCACGAGAGGACTGAACTCTTAATACAAAGGACTTAGCAGAGACTGCAACGAGAAGTCATTTTCCTGCGAACGCCTAAGTGCCAAGAAGTCCTGTTCATTACGGAATCTGCAGCTTGAAGCAAAGTACTATTTTAGTGTTTTGTCTCTTAGAAAGCATTACATGTACTAGAAGTATAGTGCAGTGGGTGCATGTGATTGTTTGTAGCAGCCTGTATGTATGTTTTTGTTTATGTTTGTTTTTCCTGTAACTAAGTTTGTATATGCAGCATTTTCGCCAAGTAAAGTTCTTTAAATGCTACTAGGTCAGTTTCCCTGAGCTTTACTGCAAGAAAAAACACAATAGAAATTAAAGTTTTGCCAAGCTTTACATCTGGCGTCATCCTTGGGATGAGCTTTAGGTCTCTGGGATTTGTAGTCCAGAGCATTACAATGTCAGAGTGCAAGCAATAATTCTAGGGCCATTAATCACTGATAACACTAAACTGATGAACGGTAAAGGCTTTTAAATTGTCGCCTATGGGCAATTTTGGGTATTGTAGATTTTTGCAGTTTCGCGGGTGCACTCAATTTTAAGGCTTGATATGTTTAGTGTCTATTTACCCGACGTGACCCCATCTTTTATATTTTACCAAAAAATGGGGTAATAATAAATGTTTCATAACTTAATATAGGGGAAAGGTTTTTTTTCTACATTTTTGGAAAACAAAATCTTAAATTAGTAAAAACAAAAACAAAAAAACGAGTGGTGAATAAATACCATCAAAAAGAAGCTCTATCTGTCCCCAAAAAATGGTATCAAAGTAATTTCAGTACAGCGTTGTATGACTGAATAAATGTCAGTCAAAGTACAATAGCGCTGAATACTGAAAAATGGCTTGGACAGGAAGGGGGTGATGTCACCGCGGGAGAGGTGGCTGGATGCCCGGGTGGTATGTGTGGAGAGGCTGCTACATGCTGCACTCTGGCTGATTGTGTCTGGCTGCTGGAGCGAGGAGGAGGGTCGGCAGCTGGATGTCAGTACTGTGGTCATGTGGAGTGGAGAGCAGCCATGTAGCTGGGATGAGTAGAAAGAGACGTCTCAGTGAGGAAAACTTTTTTTGGCAGCCCACCGCGGGAACGGTGCCTGCCCGCAGCCCGGGTGGTGTGTCGAGAGGCGAGGAGTTTTGAAGATTAGTCTTCTTTTTCAAGCCTGTTGGAAGCCAACAGGGTGTGTTACAATGGTAGTCTCCCCTCCACACTGATACATTACTGCCATCCAGCTGCTACCCCTCCCCCCCTCTCCAGCAGTGAGACTTAATCCACCAGAGTGCAGCACCAAGCAGCCCCTTCACACATACCACGCGGGCTTCGAGCCATCTCTCCCGTGGTGACATTATACGTCTCCCCATTGCCACTTTCCTACCCTCTGTTTTTCCACATCCACCGCTGACATCGAGCGCCCCCAGAAAACCTCCCCTTCTTTTCTCCCCCCCCAAAAAACATCGGCGGACATTAGGACACCGTTGTACATCACCAATAAACGGTCCCAGAGATGAAATAGGATTCTTTCCTCCATCCCCATCATTCAGCAATAAAAACTGGCAAAAAGCCTATCCAGCAATTAGGATCATTCACCACCGCCCCCACACAACAGCAATATGCGATCTCGAATCCTGCAACATCAAGATTCATCCACCTTCAAGAGTTAATAACATTAGTAGACATGTGTTGCGAATGAAATATAGAGGTACTGGAAGTTTCACACCCCAGGTTGTAATGTAGAAAAAGAGGATATTTCCCCAGTGGGGTGTGCAAATGCCCAAAGGGAGAAAGGAAGAGGGGCTTTTTAGAAAACAATCCCAGACCTCAGAGATAAAATCTTAGAAAAACATTTATTTGAAATATCGTTTAGAACATTATTAAAAAACAGAAAGGTCAAAGAAAAATTACAGATAAAACATATGCGGATGCATTCACCCTCCCGTGACAATACCGTACAGTTATAAGATCTGCAGTTGTTTGTTTTCGAAATTATATGAGTGCTCCTGTATGTCCCAACATGTTTCGCCCAAACGGGGCTTCTTCAGGGGAAGAGAGCAGAGGAAAGATATATGTGTCCTAGAGTAGAAAATAGGAAAAACCCACATGTGATGAGATTAGGGAGCCGCACCTAATTTTATAGCAGAATCATCATTTACATTCATTAGGCCAATCACATTAGATGCAATAATATTAAAGATAGGGTGTTGAATGCTTACGTATATATATCTTCACGATCAATTGATCAGAAGGCACAAGCATGCGAATGTGATAGGAGCAACTGTTTTGTGTTCAGACAGGAATTGATTCTGTCGAGCAAAGATTGCCACACACGAAGCAGGTGGAGGGGTCGCGTCGGAGATAGCACACTGTAGTCGTCAGGCGAGAGGCAGCAACAGCAGACGTTGTTAGATTTGAGGCTATAATGTTCTGCTAAAATTACATATGTGTAGTGGTCATTAGTTCCAAGGGGGGGTAAGCAACAGAGAAAGGAGGAAAAAGGGAAGGGGAGAGGACAGGGGTGATGAAAAACTAGTATGTGGAAGTTTATGTGATAAAAGTAGGAATGTAATAATATCTATGTGTAAAAGTGTGTTAATTTAAATGTGTGTTAATTTAAATGTGGGGTAATGGAGGGGGTAATGACGAATGTAAAGATTAATTAAATGAAATAGGTCCTTGTTGAGTGATCAAGCATAGGGGGAAAGTGGTAATGGTTAAAGGTAGTTAATAAGGACAAAGGTAATTGTGGAGAGAGGAATAATCTCTAAGATTGAATGTGAAATAAAGGAAGAGTCATCATTAATTGATTGGAAACACTGGTGGTAAAAAGTGGAACACAGTTGAGTGAGCCAAAAAGTATGCCATAGAGGACAAAAACCAAAAACAATCGTGATAAAAGGTATCAAATCGTTCGAAAAATGGCCAGCGGTGAGATAAGGGTCCCATGGCTGTATACTATAGATGCTCAGTGAAAACTCAAGAGTGATTGTAGATGAAGAAATTAGGTCAGATAAAGTTACTTGAAAGGAGGTTGAATACTGTGAACCGCAAAAAATAGCAGCAGTCACAGATTCAAGGTTCAAAATAGTGTAGTACAATAAGGATTTACAATGTAGCAACTCCTATGAAGACGGAACAAAATACCTCTTGCGCTGTAATGTGTTGCTGTTTTTCTCCCAGACGTCAATACAGCTGACCGCAATTGCGGTCATTTTATGTGCTGAGCTCCGAACGTCATGTGATGCCGTCCCGCCCCAGAATGGGGCGGAAACAAACCACATAGACGTGAGACGCAGACAGAAGGGGGAAACTGCAAAGCGTAGTAATTGCTGTCAGATGTTACAGCCTCGATCTTAGGGCAGAAAGGGAAACGAGATCCCGGTGGAATCAACGCAATTGGATATACACTCCCTGACAGTCACGATAGCTGTGACAAAAAAGTACATTTACTTTCTTCAGGTGATTCATTGGCTATGTGTGTATATATGCCCAGGTTCCAACCACTGAATGGCAGATCACCCAAAGCGTCTCCACGACCCCTCCACACAAAGAATGTACTGTGGCAGCACAGCTCCCGACGAGAACCGCAGCGAGGGCCCTTTCAAAAGTTACAGATCAATTCTCATAAATATTTATAAATAATAAACATTGGTTAAGGGTTTGGTGATCAGGATAAAAGGTGTTTTAGTATGTAGAGAGCATTTTACCATTGTATATGAGTAGCATTTCAATAGAGGCAGGCATGGACCAAGGCTGGGACTCCAAGCCGGTTCCTTTTTGCTGTGCATCCGGTCCCATACAGGCCTCGTTGGTCCTCGCAAAAAATCCAACCGTGTACTTTTTTTACGTCCCAAGGAGGATCCGGAGCTCAGGGTATGGGACTACTCCTTTTGTATTGCGGCCCATCTGCACTGCTGGGGAGAAAAAAATGACGGGTTCTCCAGGCTAATCTCTCGGGCTAGATGCCGGAGCTCTCACTACACACTGCCCGTGGCCATCACCAAGCCCTGTAAGTGTTCTTGTGAAATATTCATGTTTGTTACTCACTGTAATGCTCTGTATTTGTGTCCAGCATTTGCGACATTAACCACTTGAAGCCCAGCCCTTCCTGTCCAGGTAATTTTTCAGTATTTAACGCTGCATTACTTTGACTGACATTTATTTAGTCATGCATATAGAGCTTTCTTTTTGTGATATTTAATCACCACTGAGTTTTTTATTTTTTACTATATAACGAAAAAAGTACTGAAAAATTAAAGAAACAAATGTTTTCCCTTTATTATGTTACGAAACATTACCCAATTTTTTGGTAAAATATAAAAGATGCGGTCATGTTGAGTAAATAGACACCAAGCCTTAAAATTGTGCGCACCAGCAAAATCGCAAAAAACTACCACACCCAAAATTGGCCATAGGCGACGCTATAAAAGCTTTTACCACTCATCAGTATAGTGTTAACAGTGATTGATGGCCCTAAAATTATCGCTCGCACTATGACGTTTGCGGTGATTTGTATGTGAAGTGTAAGGGGCGCAATCGTCGTTTTTGCATGTAGGCGCACCATATGCATATCTGCGTGTGTATGCAGGGACCTTTTTTGGTGGTTTTTATTTTTTATGTATGGCTTTCATTTTTTTGGGACTTTAACTTTCTTTTTTAATCTCCTTTTTTTTTTGTTTAAACTTAACTTTATTATCACATAGGGAGCTAAGAAGCCCTCTATGTGATATTTACAGAGACAGGTCCTCTTTATGTATACATCAGGGGTCTCTAAGACCCCTAATATCACCTAGGGATCCCTAAAGAAGCTGATGAAGTAGAGACCTGCTTCATCAGCCTCTGTAGCTGGAGAGTGGCAGCTGAATGCGGAAGAGATATAATATACATCACTTCCACAATCTGAGACCGGAGAGGAAATCAGAGAGAGATTGTGTACTGATCTCCCTCCGACCTCCCTCCACAGAGCAGCCGTGCCAGTCCTGGGCCTGCACAGGGAGCCTGGGATCGGTGGGACCATGGAGGCACAACATACAAACGATCGCCGGACCGCTTGTATGTAAACAGCCATCGCTGGCTGTATCAAATGTTTTGTTTCCTGCTAGGCAGCGCGCATGAGCGGGCACAAGGACGTTTTAACCACTTAAAGGCCATGGTGTTTCACCCCCTTCCTGGCCAGGCCATTTTTCAGTATTCAGCGCTGCGGTACTTTGACTGATGTTTATTCCGTCATGCAACGCTGTACTGAAATGAATTTCATACCATTTTTTGGGGACAGATAGAGCTTTCTTTTAGTGGTATTTAATCACCACTGGGGTTTTTATTTTTTACTATATAACAAAAAATTTTACATGCTTACAGTTTTCCCTTTCGTGTGAGTGCCGCACACGAGAAGGGGGAGGGGAAGGACGTCTTAAGACGCCCTCCCGCTCCTAGCAGACGTCCGTCCGGCCGTTCACAAACGGCCATGGACGGAAGGTAGTTAAAATGCCCCCCGCATCTAGAAGGCGCCCGCCTGGCCGTTCATGTACGGTCGGCAGGTGGTTAAAAGACCTCCAAACTCTCAAATCCTAGAAGCGCTCCTAAGCATTTTGTAAAGTACTGAAAAGCTAATTCGTCTTCAAATCTTCAAGTGAGCTGGGTACAGGACTATTCAGCTGTCCACCTGGAGGTTTCCTGCAAGCTTGCGACTATTTAGAGACAAATTAGAGAAAATTCTCCTTATGAAGGCATTTAGGAATGGAACATGAACTAGGGTAATACATCTATTGCTATATGCACTAGAAATCAGGGATACAACTGTTTAAAAGGAGCTGAAGATGCGATCAAATTGATAATTAAACCGCCAATGAGTTTAATTATATTTGAATTCCCTCATGAGTTTATTTGGATCAACACATTTTCAAATACAGTGGGGCAAAAAAGTATTTAGTGAGCCACCAATTGTGCAAGTTCTCCCACTTAAAAAGATTTAGCATTAGGAAGGTGTGTGCTCAGCTCACCGTCCCCTGTAGATTGTCTTACAAACTTGCATCTAGAAAACAGAAGTCACTGGAATCAGTCAGTCATTCACTTGCAAGTTGTACTCTTATTATCATAGTGGAAAGTCAATATTACAGCTTTTTCCTGATTGGGGCCTTTAGAGTAGACACAGCTCTCACATGTTTCCTAGACACAAATACTTCAGGCCATGCGGCAATTTTGGCAGGAGCAGTCAATCATCTGATATTTATGGATACTTATAAAAGTTCCCCTCTGTATATTTTCCTATACTCTCTACCTTTACCCTCTCCCTTTTGAGTCTGCACCAATTGCCCTATGGCTGCCAATTACTCTTCTCCAGCTGCTAGAAATTTATTTAAGCAATTTTATTGATTTTGAAAAGTCTGCAAACGTAAAGATCTTAAACAAAAGTCCAAAAGCTGTACGTACAGCTTAATAAAGTCAGATGTACATGGAAATCAGACATTGTTGTGCATCAGTACAGACATATCAAACATAAACATTAAACCGTACAACCGTGGCTTCATCCACGGCTATCGTATATCTTTAAAAGGGGTGGTTAAGCCACCCCTCAGGCACTGCCCAGAGACAGATCCAGTGAAGGAGACACATTGCAAGGGAAGGGGAAAGGGGGGAAGCGCAGTAGGAGGAAAAGAGGAGAGCGTGAGTGGTTGGGAAGTTAGATAATGAGTGAGTCCAAATGAAAGGTTGGTGACATGTAGGAAGCGATCCAAGGTTCCCAGATTTTTTCAAATTTTGTTAGAGTATCTGACTGAACAGCTGACAATTTTTTAAAAAACATTACTTGCGAGACCCTAGGTTTGACCTCCGCAAAGAGATCGCCACGAGCGTGCAATCACTCTCCTGGCTTCAGTTAAGATATGAGTAACCAGTTTAAACTGTGTCCGCGTGCATGACACTGGCTGTTTGCCAAGTAGTGCTTCAATCGGGTTTTTACAGAATGAGTGACCGTATAAATCAACTGATACACCCTAGACCAGAAACGCCGAATCTTGGGACACTCCCACCATACATGTATGAATGAACCCTCAGCCTGGCATCCTCTGAAACATGATGGAGACCTGGAGGGAACCGCACGGGAGATACGGAGAGGAACCAAATACCACCTTAATAAAAGTTTATAATTTGCTTCCACTGCTCGCACATTAGAATAACTCTTTGCAGTCGTGTACCAGATCTGGGACCATGTGTCCATTTCGATGGGTCCCCCCAGTTCCCGTTCCCATTTTGAGGCATAGGGAGGTAGCTCCTGTTGTAGGGAGTCCATCAGAGCATCATAGAGGTGAGAGATGAGGCCCGGGCCCTGTGAGTGAAGCAGCAATAGTTTTTCAAATGGGGTTATCACTGTCAGGTCCTGGGTCAGTCCCGCACATTGCTGCAAATAGTGTTTGATCTGTATGAATTGGAACAGGTCTCTGGTGGAAAGCTGATGTTTCCCTTGGAGCTCCGGGTATGAGACAATACCTGTTGAAGTATAAAAAAGTCTAGCCTGAACCAGGGAACGTGCCCTCCATCTATTAAAAGCTGTCAGATTCTCATAGCCTGGGGGAAACAGGGGATTCCCCTGTATGGATAAAAGGGGGGTGTGAGGGGAGATCCATTTCTGAGTCACCTTAAGGGCGCCCCAGAGACGAAGTGTATGATGGGCATGTGATTGGGCATGTGACTATTTTCCGCATTTTGGGGGGTAACCACGGCAAATTATTCAATATTATGGGGCTGCACAGATATGCCTCCACGGAGACCCATAAAGGGACCTCTTTCTCCGAGTGCCACATAACGAGGGGGACCATCTGTGCAGCCGCATAATATTTTTGAAAGAGAGGAAGACCTAGGCCCCCCCGTATTTTGGGTCGGTATAGCACCGAACGAGCTATTCTGGGAATGGAGCCAGACCAAATAAACCGTAGGATATGGCGCTGGAGAAGACGTAATCTAAAAGCTGGTATAGGTACAGGTAAAACTCTGGCGAAGTATAAGAATTTAGGTAGAAGAGACATCTTCACTGCTGTGATTCTGCCTAGCCAAGTTAGATGATGTTTAGCCCATGAGCCCAGTAGCGATATCAAGTGAGCAAATAATTTGGGGTAATTGGCATTATACAGGGCGTCCCATGTCGGAGTTATATGAACCCCCAAGTAGGGAAGAGCATGTGGTACCCATGCATAAGGAAAGGAGGACTTCAGGGAATCACAAAGGAGAGGCGGCAAAGATACATTGAGTGCTTTAGTTTTATTCGGGTTAACCTGTAAGCCCGATATGGTTCCAAATTGGTGTAATAGGGGTAATAGGTTGGGCAACGATATGAGGGGGTTGGAAATCATTAATAGCGCATCATCCGCAAATAAGCTAATCTTATGATGGTACCCTGCCACTTCTATGCCTTGGATGTCATTGTGAGATCTAATAGCTTGGGCCAATGGCTCAATCGCCAGGGCGAACAGGAGGGGGGAGAGAGGACACCCCTGCCTGGTCCCCCTGGATATCGGAAACGTCTCCGATCTGAAACCCTGGTATTGCACATACGCTGAAGGAGTAGAGTATAGGGAGTCCATCCAACCCAGAAATGATTGTCCAAAGCCCCAATGCCGAATCACTCCCCTCAGGTAGTCTCAGCTAATAGAATCAAACGCTTTGGTAATGTCTAAAGACAACAGCATGAGCGGGGTACGTCTAGAGCGGGCAATATGGAGGAGTAGGGATATGCGTCGTATGTTATCTCCCGCCTGACGTCCCGGCATGAACCCTACTTGATCCTTAGACACCAAAGCCCGTACATAAATATTCACATAAATATTCACTCCGAGAGCCAAAATTTTTGTAAGTAATTTGAGATCAATATTTATTAATGAGATGGGCCTGTAGTTTTCCCAAGACGAGTGGTCGGCATGGGGCTTTGGAATCATGCATATGGAAGAGACCAAGGAGTCTCTGGGCGGCAGGAGGCCTTTACGCATATCATTAAACAACGTAACTAAGTGTGGGGTAAGTTCTTCCGAAAATTTCTTGTAATATAGGCTGAGAGGTCAGGTGGCCTCGGTCGGTTCTCAATTGGATTGGGGTATGCTTGGGGCCCGCCTCCCGCAGTCTGGTGGCCAACATTTTACCCGGTTTATCTCCCTGTGCGTAGAATTTATGCTTCACCCATCTTAGCTGGGCTTCCGCCTTATGGGTCAAACATAAATTCAGTTCCGTTTTAACAGACGACAGTCGGGATCTATTAAGTACCCAAGGAGGAGGATATAGGAGGGAAGGAAGAGTGCGAGAAGAAAGAAGGTAGTGGGCGAGTAAGGGGGGAGGAATAGGAGGGAGGACACAGCAAGGAGACTCCTTCACCAGGAAGTCCACAATACACTGGTGGACCGAGAAAGTCACCCATCAGAGCTTTGCGTTATGCAAAGGCTGAGTGGTGAAAATGGGCTACATGTCATAACCGGGTCGGGCTCCAGGATCAATTTTATAAGGAGACATAACAATCTGCCTATAAGAGAAAAAATAAAAAAATTAATTTACTTCAAAATAACCCAAATTGAACCATAACTGAGTTTCATTAAAACAAGGACTAGGATATGCCAGGATCAAACCAATCCCAATTGCAGACTCAGAGCAAGGATGTCCCCACATGCATTTGCACCCCTGGGAGCAAGATTCTCCCCTTAACGATGGAAACGTCTGGGACCGGAGTCTAGTGGCACTTTGTGAAATCTCTATAGGCAAGCCTGCATGGGGGAGATCCATCCATTCAATCATACATTCTATGAGAAACAGTCCTCTTGTTTGGACCAGAACCCCAGCTGGGGGCATACTAAAACAGCCAGCCAGCGCTGACCAGAGCGAGCTTGTCTCGGAGGTGTCCTTCTCCCGTCAGCAGAAGCCCACGCAGGCCCCCATCCTGTCCCGGACGGCGCCGGACCAGTACCCATCTCCTGCATGTGCCTCTACTGAATGCCACCAGAGTGCGCCCAGAAGCCATAACTTACATCAGCGGGAGAGGGCCCAACCCCAGTGGTCCCCGGTATAGTCCTGAACAACTTCACGTACAAGTATAGTAATTTCCATATGTGGATGCCGCGAGGATCATCTGAAGGCACAATGGGGGGGGGAGGGGAAGTTGCTACTCAACGTCAATCACACAACGCAAATATCCTTGTTAACTCTTCTATGGGGCAGGGATAAACATTGCCCGCCGAGTCCCACCCTAGGAAAAAAAAAACTGCTCGGTGTCAAGACTCGTGTCGACATATCCTCATAGAAACATCCGAGAGAATTTGCATCAGTATAGGAGGAGAAGGCGGTACGCCCATCAGGGTGTAGAATAGGTGTTCCATCCCCCATCAACCCAGTAATCCCCCTCGAGGGCCCCAACCGTGTTCCAAACGGCTCTTAATAGTAAAAATAAGGGAGCCATACTAACACTCCACTGAACTCGGAACACATGTGGGGAAAAAGTCGAATCATATACTCATCCCATCACATCCGAATCCTGGGAAGGGGACAAGGGCCCGGCCGCTCCCGGAGGTCGATCCCCTGGTGAATGAGGGGAGCGTGGAGTACCGTGTTGTCTCACAGACCCCGATGATGACGGTCCCGGTATCTCTTCCGGCAGCTGTAATAGGTTGAGGTGTTCGAGGCACCGAGTAGCTTCATCCACTGTGGTGAGAGTGTAGGTCCTGCTCTCGTAGAGGAACTGGAGCTTGAATGGAAATCCCCAACGGTATCTAACCCGTCTTGATTGTAGTGCCTGCGTTATCAGGCGGAATTCCCTCCTCTTAGCGATCGTCACCGGGGAAAGGTCCGAGAAGACCTGGTATGTATATCCCTGAAAGCGAAGGGCAGGGCTCTCCCTAGCTGCCTGAAGGAGTCGCTTCTTTGTGCGATAGAAATGCAGGCGCACTATTATGTCCCGTGGAGGCCCCTCTGCTGAGCGTCTAGTGAGGGCCCGATGTATCCGATCGAATTCCAGCCTTTCGATGGGTATGTTGGGGGCCAATTCCTGAAACATAGCCGTGATCGTGGATTGCAGATCCACCACATTCTCCGGCACACCCCGTATACGTAGATTCGTCCGACGGTCCCGATTCTCGGCGTCTTCTATTTGGGAATGTAGAGATAGGTTAATCTTGCGAAACCGTTCCAGTTCGTCCTCGTGGCCCTCAATGATAGTGGTGATATCATTACACCGTGACTCCAGCACCGTTGTTCGCTTCCCGATATCCCGGATCTCACGGATAAGTTGGGACGTTATCTGTTTGGACATCTTGTCCAAGGCTTTATGCAGTGTAGTTTCAAATTGTGCCATCATAGCCTGCTGTTGGTCTTGTAGGGATTGATGAGGCTCGTCTCCAGCCGGATCCACAGTGCTCACCGATGACCTCGTGTCTTCATCTGGTGATGGTGCTTTGTACGTGGATCTGCGAGACATCCTCCCCAAGGCCTCGTGGAGAGTCGATTGGCTAAGTGTGGGTTTTTTCTTCGGGTATGTGCGACCCATTTTAGGATCTATCGACGACCCGAGTGTTCCTATGACAGGTCCCAATAAGGGTGTACAAAATCTGGCAGTAATATCAGCCATATGATCCTGAAGGCGCCCGGTCCGGTGCAGAGCTAATCAAACCGCGGCCATCACGGTCAGCCTCGCGCATGCGCCCCAGCTGCTAGAAATTTAAAGCAGAAGCATTGAATGTTCACCAAAATTTAGGCACACACAAAAAAAAATAACAGACCACAAACAACTCTTTTGGGAGCAAAGGGTTATGCTTCTATAAGTTCGGGACATTAATATGAAAAGTATTTGGCTTTTTTTCATTAGTGCTTTTCCGGACACTTCACTACAATCACAATTATACTGTTTGTACATACCTGCGACCAGCTTTTCCTTGGGCTTTTCTCTTAAACCAAGCTTCTAGCTCTGGACTTGATAACTCAGTTGGTTTTAGAAGATCTAGGGTGGTGAAATCTTTTCCTTGTTTCCACATTTCATAGCGATCTGGCTGTAGGAACTTCACAAACACATCCATAGAAATCTTGACCATGTCTTTCCGACATGTACACTATGAAAAGTAATTTAGCAGAATGTGAGTCACAGAAGACAACAAACAAAAATTTTAAAAAAATTATTTAAAAAATAAATAACAGGAAGACAAATGAAATTGCCCTACCTGGGTGGCCATTTTGCCATAGTCAATCCAGCGTAATGTGGCAAAATTTGTGGATTCTGCACAGTTGAACCCATGGTTAAATCCAGCATGATATCCATATGGAAATGTTATCATAAACTCACCAGCTTCTTGTGTGATCTATTCATGAGATGGCAAAATACACAAACATGAAGTCATCAGCAGATAAAGATAATTTCCACAAATCGATAACTGAACTCACCCGGTCAAAAGGAATTCCATATTTCTTCAAAATGGAAGGAGAAATTAGAGTCATTTTGTGTCTCAGAAAAGCATCACACCCTTGAGAACTGCCAGGAAAAAAACCTGTGGAACAAAACACCAAGTATGTGAGGGAAAACTTGTAGACCAGCTCAAGCAGACAAGGATGGTCATTTTAAAAAGGTAATTTTAAAGGAAACATTTCAAGGTTAAGTGGAGGACTTCCCTGGTGACTCTTAATGCTGCAAATGCTAGTAGCCTGGGCTTCATGCTGCCCCTCCTATTTCAATACCTTGAGTCATTGACCAAGAACAGATTACACAGAATAACATCTAACTTTACTGTGACTTTCACTAATCTGTATATTCGTTTCAGGTAAGCGACTCAATTTACTTAAAGGAGAACTATGAGGTGAGTGCTTTTCCCTCACCTCATAGTTCTAGCCGACCTGTGACAATGAGACTGTCACAGGTCGGCTCAGTAGATCGGGAGGTGAGCGAACACATACCGGCGTTTGCTCACTTCTCGATCCTGTCACAGCTCTCTGCCGTGACAGGGAGGGGGGGCTGGCTTCCCCTCTCCGCCAGCGCTGACTGGCGGAACGGACGGGGGAGGGGGCGGGTACAGCTGTCTCTGCCTCTAGACAGGCAGAGCCAGCTGTCACTCACGCAGCTGGGCGGATCCTGTCATCTACGTCGGGATCCGCTCCGGCTGCGGCGTCTCAGTATACCGCGAGCTGTAGCACGCGGTATACTGAGCTTAGGGTACTGGGAGGACGCTAGTTTGTGTCCTCCCGTTACCCTAAGGAGAACTATGGGGAAAA